>NC_016528.1:404397-556226 GCF_000236905.1 Tetrapisispora phaffii CBS 4417
CAGTTAAGCAACTCAATATGATCCATATTAACTTTAAGACTCTTATTATTAACAGGACCAGCTAATGATTATAGTGTTTTTCAAAGATATACTATTTCTTTCCTATACTTATATTATTGATTACAAAACAGTGCCCAATTGGATGTTCTGTTAAGTATGATCGTTCTGTTTTGCGATCTTCAAAATCATTTTATACCTGAGCGGCTATTTCGAAATCCGTATTAATATATAAAGATATCAGCAATGGAGTTGAAAAAAACAGGAGCAATACATTCACAATAATTACTATTTCCTAAACAACAGTGTTAGTAACAGAGATATGGTGTAAGTATA
The DNA here is from genome assembly GCF_000236905.1 of Tetrapisispora phaffii CBS 4417. Lineage (NCBI taxonomy): Eukaryota > Fungi > Ascomycota > Saccharomycetes > Saccharomycetales > Saccharomycetaceae > Tetrapisispora > Tetrapisispora phaffii. The sequence goes on from NC_016528.1 coordinate 404,731, forward strand.
TATTATCGATTAAAGTTATTTGAAGGTACATCATGGTTGTGTTTGTGGATGTAAAGCTCAATTTAAATTCGTTGAGTTTGGCCCAAACGTTCTTAAAAGAAATAAATTCGGAGGTCAAATTTAGTGATAGAGGTTACGGAAAGGTTGAATTCATGTTAGGCCAAGTACTGTTGTTGATCAAGTATGTTATTGGTAAGAAAATAGCTAAACTATTGAACTCAAATTTAAATGTTGAACAATTTACTAGTAATGATTTATTAGGTGACAAACATTTAAAATTTAATGTTGTTGAACCTCTTACAGATATACAAGCTAAAATATTAAAAAGTTTGTTAAAAGTTGTCTGCTATCAACAGGACTCTAATAAAAAGGTTGAGGAATTTATTATTCAAGAGGGCCAAGAAAATATGATTTTATCACTTTTTGTAGAAGCTATTCAGTTCGAAACATGCTTGCATTATACAGATACAAGAGAAAAAACATTTGATCTAGTAAATATTCATGAAAATATTAAAAACATAACTGCTGCATTATCAAAAACGTCATTTTTTGATGGTAAAGATTTAAATGCCAGAGAGAATTATGTTATATACTTATTTTATTGTTTAAAAGATTCCGAAATACAGACAAAAATAGCCAACAAGGATTCAGTTGAAAGCTATGATGAGAATGAATCTGACGTTTCTGAAGATGAAACTGCATATTCTAATTCTCAATCTAATATGACAAACACTGGAATAGCCCTTTCAAATCATATATTAAATTTGACAACAATTACTTTGCTACCCTCAAAGTCTTTTGAAAATCTCTGGGAATCGCTGCATTTTGACACTAATATTAAACAAAAGCTATTTAATTATGCAACAATCTCACTTAAACTTGGGAAATATATAAGTAAAAGTGGTAAAAACCAGCAGCTAACCAATAATAATAGTAATAGACTCATTTTGCTTCATGGTCCACCTGGAACAGGAAAGACAACATTATGTAAAGCTTTATTCCAAAAAATATCAATGAGGTGTCAAATAAACGATGCGACTTTGATTATAGATAATCAAGGAAGTGGAATACTGATTGAACTGTCTTGTTCAAAAATCTTTTCAAGGTGGTTTGGCGAATCAGCCAAGAATTTAGAAATATTATTCACTGAAATCAAAAATATAATAAAACATTATAATTCAATGGGTAAATTTGTGTGTCTTCTGATCGATGAAGTAGAAGCAATTGCGTACTCACGAACAGATTTGCTTAATAAAAATGAAACAACTGATAGTATAAGAGTTGTTAGTACCCTTTTGACTTTGCTGGATTCTTTAAGGACATTTGAAAATATCTTGACACTTGCAACATCGAATCTGATTGGTTCATTAGATGCAGCATTTGTGGATCGAGCAGATTGGATATTTTATGTCAATAACCCATCTGAAAGAGGGATAACTTTGATTTTAGATTCTAGTATCAGAGAATTATTAAACTTGAATATTCTAAGTTCACCTTTAGGGAATGGGACACTAAATGATACACAATATCAAGAAATTTTGAAAACCATCGCACACACATGCTTCGTATGTTAAAATTAAATCACTAAGTTTATTCAAAATTTTGATAAACTATTTTAAAAATAATAGATTTCGTACTAACACAACATCACAGGCTAAAAATATGAGTGGTAGGATATTAAAGAAGCTTCCAATAAAATGTATATCAGAATACTTCTTTGATCTACCGGTAAAATTAGATGATTTTTTGCTTGCATTTGCTCATACAGTTGTAAAGTTATCAGACAAGGAATCTGTCTAGTTACTACAGCAGTAATATCTAAAGGGTAATAATCATTTCTTAATCATGCGGTAATAAATTTAATAATTACAATATTAAGTCTATTCTATAAAATGTGTATAATACAATTAAGTATGCTATTTCAAAGTTTTGATGAAATTGTCTAAATTATATTCATCCTCATATTGTGATTTATCCCATAGTTCAGATAATACACCAACAGCTTCTTTAGCTTTACCAGTTAACCCAGTTTCGTTTGCAACATCGTCTAAGGCTTTATTGCTCTTAGAAGTATCCACTTCGCTTTCTTGACTTGGTACATTTTCTGTGTCAAACAGATCTAACAATTGATGGGTATCCATTGAGGCTAAGCCGTTATTTTGTTGATTAACAATTGTAGATGCAATATTCATCTTGAACTTTTGTAAACCCATAATTTTTTCTTCCAAAGTGCCCTTTGTAATAATTCTGTAAACATTGACAACTTTCTTTTGACCCAATCTGTGAGCTCTGTCCATAGCTTGTAAATCATTCATTGGATTCCAGTCATGTTCGATAAATATGACAGTGTCTGCACCTGTTAAATTTAAACCTAAACCACCAACCTTTGTTGTCAATAGAAGGCAATCAATAGATGGATCTTCATTAAACCTCTTTACTACTTTTTGTCTATCACGTGGATCAACACTACCATCTAGCCTCAAGTAAGTAACAGATGGCATGTAATTCTTAAATAAATCATTTTCAACCATATCAAGCATATCTTTCAATTGACAGAAGATCAATGCTCTATGCTGAGAAATAACATTAGTGGTTGGCATAATTTGATTTGAAGTTTTTTTATCCATGTCTGCTTCACCTATACCACATTCAAATAATAAATTTCTCAAAGCGTTCAATTTTGGAGCATTTGTAATGTCATGTAAATTTGTTTTCGTCTGTTGTAAATAATTTTGCACCTCCTTCAATTTTGGATGATTTGGAGATAAAACTAGAGCAGGATGGTTACAAAGTTTTCTCATATATTGCAATGCTTGGAAAATATGCTGATTATTGTCTACATCAGCGGTATTTTGAATGTCTTTTGCGACCTCTCCTTTTTGTTTAGTTGCGAAGTCCTGATATAATTGTTTTTGCAAATCAGATAACTCACAGTAGTAATCTTGGATAATTTTTGGTGGTAGATCTGATAAGACGTCTTCTTTTAATCTTCTTAACATAAACGGTAAAACTTGTTTATGTAAGGCTTCCAATGCTAGCACACCAGCTTCTTGTTCGTTTGATGAGGTTTTGCTGTTTCTAGAAGCTGCAATTGGCTTACCAAATCTCTCCTGAAACATCTTTTCTGTACCAAGGAAACCCGGCATCAAGAAATCGAATAATGACCATAATTCCACAACGTTATTTTGAATAGGAGTACCTGTTAATATTAATCTATGATTGGCTACAATTTCCTTGACTGCCTTTGACAGTTTAGATTGGGCATTTTTAATAATATGACCTTCGTCAAGAACACAATAGTTGTAATCTAACTGCTTTAAAACACTAAGGTCATTTCTAGCCACATCATAAGATGTGACGATTAGATCAGCTGAACTCAATTTACCTTGTAATGATTGACGAGTCGAAGGGCCTCCTGCATATACGACTACATTTAGGAATGGTGAATACTGTTCAAATTCATTTTCCCAATGACCAGTTAAAGAAGGAGGACAGATGATTAAGGAAGGAAGAGGACGATGTTCTACGGATTGTGATTTTTTGTACTCCTCGGACCTTAAATATTGATCACTTGCAATAATACAAATTGTTTGTAAAGTTTTACCTAAACCCATGTCATCACATAATATACCGTGTAGATGGTATTTGTTCAAAAATGCAAGCCAATTCACACCATCTTGTTGATATTTTCTCAAACTTGCTTTGATAGCTATAGGAAGCTTGAAAGGTTTGGCTTTAGCTGGATCCATCATTTGTTGGATAAATTCACGCTCTCTTTCACGACCTTTCATCAAATTTTCAGGTAATCCTTCAGGGTCAGCGATACCTTCTTCTAAAGGAACCAGTTTGATTATTGATGCAAAAGTACTAGTTGCAAGATTTCTTATATCTCTATTGGCATCACTCATACGACCTAATAATGGAACAATTAAAAATATAACATATGGTAAAATATCAGTATCCATAGTAATCGCTAGATGGTAGATCAATTCAGTTGCACCTTCTCTCTCAGTGGTATTGCCAGCATTATTCATCAATGGTAGAACCCTTTCAATAATAAACGTCATGATACTAACAGCTGATATTTTAGATAAATCAGCAAAAGTTCTTGCAGCTGAGTAACGAAGTACTGAGAATTCTGATTTTAACAATAGTAATATATTTGGATACAACAATGATATTTGGGTAGTCTGGATTTCCTTGCTCATATATTTATATAAGACACGCAAAATACCTAATGCATCTACCAATATTTGACCTTGTGAAGCCTCTATTTTATCTTCTTGAAATACGGTATTTGTATTGGAAATTGGATCCATAACAATAGACTTCAATTGTGTTACATCACTGAAAATTGAATCACCATATTCTTTAAATAGATTACCCAATACATAGATACCTCCTCTACGTTTAATATGAGCTTCATGTGTCTTTCTTTTTAGTAAAACATCGTCATTCACATTCACGGATACTTCTTTAACAAGTGTTAAAATTGGCTCCTTTAAGTTGCTATTCGCTTCAAATTCAGGAACTTCCGAAGTATCAACACATAAAAACCCACATAAATTTTTAACTACTTTGTTAGCAACATTTGCTTTCCCATTGTGTATTAACTTTTTAATCAAATGAGTAATAGAATCACCAGTTAGACTCTGTAGTTTTTCATTTTCTTCACTTTTTACATTATCCATCAAAGATCTAATGATTGGATTCAGTTTACTAGGTAACCCTTTGAAATGCAGAATAACAGATGCGTAATTGGCCAAAATACTACTTTCGCGACTAGCTTTAACTTCTTTTGTTAACTTTATTGCCAATAAAATACGATATCTAACATCTTCTAGCGGCTTTTGAGCTAAAACTTTGAATGAATTGCCTAGTGATCTAAACAATTTTTCATAACATTCATTGTAAACTTTTTCTGCTGTCTCGATACCGAATGCTTGAGGACCGGCATCAGTTTCACCTTGGACGATAATTGCAATACTTGGCAATTTATGTTGAGGTAACATACCAACATCAACGAAAGTTGTCAATAAGTTTTGACATTGCGTTCTCAAAGCTTTTAAGCTTGGAACCAATTCTCGGAATGGAGGTAAGCTAGATGGATTTTCTAATTGTTCATTTAAGATTGGATTGATTTTTTCGTACAAAAATTCAGGAACTTCATCCTGAGCTGGATTGATTTTCTTCCAGTGAGAACAGACTTCTGTCAAAATTATACCTGCAAGCATTCTTGGAGTTGCAAAAGGTAAAGTCAAGCAACGGACTAGAACATTTGAAACAAACGAGTCTAAAGTTGATACTTGAAAGTAAGATAGAGTAATACCAAATGCTCTGGCACCCATAATCCTTGTATTTAATATAATTTCTTTACCAAGGAGCATAACATCACCGGAAATCATAGGTATATCGATATTAATGTGATCGCTAGATGTCAAACCTGGAATATCGTTTTCTGATAAAGCTTCAGATACAGATCTCTTTTTATCAACATGAAGTTTGTAATTATGAGATGGTTTTAGGATGTACTGAGATTCCATTGCATAATTTTTATCGTTTTCGCCGATAGGCGTATTCAATAAATGTAGCATTGGTTGTAGGTGCTTACTCAAAACATGATCTAACGTCTTTTCGGTATGTTTATGTTTATATTCCTCTAATAACTTCAAATAAACTTTGTAAGATAACTCTAAAATTTCCGGATTCTGTTCAAATATAATATTCTGAAATATTAATCTAAAAACCTTACCATTCAACCAGCTTTTTGTAGATTCATCTTTAATGGATAAGAAACTTAGCAGTAAGTTCAAAACAGATTCTCTCACCGAAGTGATCGAATGTCTTAAGAATGGATATAATTTAGGTAATAAAGATTTGAATGACCACTTAGCAGGATCCCTAGTGGCTTTTACCTTTAATGACTCAATGATAATATCGTGGCTACATAATTTAGCCAGTAAATTCATAACAGAGCCAATACTCGAGGATAAGTCATCATCTAATCTAGATAAAGATGACCATATTGTGGTTAAAATAATATCAATTTTTGAAGAATTGTGACTAACAAATTCATCAAGAATTGGAATTAATACAGATGCAGCTACACTTTGAACATCATCATCGTGTTGGTTTAAACCATATAGAACGATATCCACCACTTTATCTAATAGATTATTTTCTAATAAAAATTGAGTTTTAATGCTGACGAAGTACCGTATACCTAGTAACCCACCATGTGTGGCTTCCCATATTTTATTTGGTTGAACAACAAGAGTAGAATCTTGCATAATCAATTCTTCTAATTTTTTGAATATTAAGATTGATAGATCATTATCTAAATGCAGTAGCATTGTGGCCAAAGTTTGCGCAGCAGATTCTCTTACTGGTGCTACAACAGTTTCATTAACGTAGTCACCGAATCTATCTAAAGCAAAAATTGAGATCAGTCTAGTAGCTAGATCATCCAATGCTTTTTTATTCCTAATAAAATTTTCAGCTTTAGTTTTACCTCTAATTTTACTTACACATGAACCATGTCTTTTCAATAATTCACGTAAACCCATTGCAGCCCCATGTCTGGCTTCCCAATTATCATGCATTAAATTATTAACCAATAATTCATATATTCCTTGACATTGCCATACCAACCCTGATACACGTTCTTGTTTCTCCAGCATTGGTTCCACTACTGATTCTAACATGATTTTATTTTCATCTGACTGTTCTGTAATTTCCAATTTCGGGTTAACTAATGCGGTTGATTCTGTTTTAATGTTTATATCATTTTTTTTAGATTCTTCTATAAGTGATTTTGATATAGAACTTTCCGCTAAATTTATTGGTTTTGTGGAGACATGTTTAGTTTGCATTTTTTGTTTTCTCTTTGCCATAGCAAGCATTCTTGCTGATTTCTTAGTACCATTTGCATTCTGTGTCGGAAGATCTTCTTGAGTCGTTGGGGCTGTTGTTTCTTCTGCTTGTGTTAGTTCAGTTTTCAGGACTTTCTTTTTATTTTCTTCAATGGAAGTATTATCTTCTGAACTTTCCGCTAGTAAAATCTTACCAGTTTTAAGTAATTCATGTAAATTCCAACTTGACAATGATAACAGCCGTTCGTCATCATCTAATAAATGGTTCTCTTTTGCATCTTTTAATTTAAGTTGAATTTCATGTTCTAATTTAACTTGAGCATTTTCTTCAATTTCTTCTATTTTAATATTATTTTGCTCTTCAATAGCTTCGTCCAAAACATCATCAGCATCTTGGTTGGGATCCCATAGTTCCGAATGCAATACAATTTCACCAATAGCTCTCGCAGCAGTGACTCTTGTTTCCCATTTTTTAGATAACAAAAACGAATAAACTCTTGATAATAAACTTAGAATGTCTTCTGGATGTTGTTTTGCAAGATCACCTAATTGATCAGCAGCCATATTCCTGACGAGCTGAGTAGACCCTGTCTCTATTAATATGACTTGTCTATCCAATCTTGAAACTTGTGAAGTCATTGTGTCGTAGTTGTTGTTCTTGTCTACTCTTTTAAATTATATGATTGTTATAGTGAAACAAAAAAAATAAAAAGAAAAATGTGAATCTATAAATCAGATTTGTTTGTTTAAATTCAATCTATAAATGATGCAATGCACATATATTATAAGTTTCCTCAATATATTTATAAAAATTAAAAAAAAAAATTTAGCCGCCCACGAAAATATATTGCAAAAAAAGACCAATAATCTATTGAAAGGGGATGGTTGGTATATAAAGAGGATACCCAATGTTTTTTGATAATTGATAAAGAGTAGCTTCACGTTTATATAGTTCTTGGGTATATAAAACAAAGAAAACAAAGAAATGAAAATACAATATAGATATATTATATAAACCTTAAATATGGGTAATTTTTAACATTTATATAGATTCTTATTTTTAAAGGAAGAAAAAAATAATAATATATATAAATTGTCGAACAATGTAATATATATATATATAAACATAATAGAATGCGTCCAACCAAATAAAATAAAAAAAATAACAAGGAAAAAGAACAAAAATCTTAGCAGACACGAAAGTTCAGTAGATAAACGCCTGGGAGGACAGTTCTCAAAAAACACAAAAACAAAAACAAAAGAAAATTTTTTTACGCATTCACCTTTTGGTCAATCAAATGCAAAGAAAACGATGTAGCAAGAACGCGATGACCCTAAATAATAAGTTCTACAGTGAGAGAACACTCGCATTACCCTGTTTTCATGGCTAAAACACCAACTATATTACTATATCACCTTATATATGGCGATATAGTGATATAGTTGGATGGGTATTTTGTCAACGAGCACATCAAAGGTTGGATAGGCAAGCAAGTTCATTACACGTAAAGAGAAGAACTGATATAACCATAACCGTTTGTCTGTTTTTTTGATATGGCTGTCGGATGTACTGTGTATGCGAGGAAAAATACATATATATACATATCCACGTATAGGTAGTACAAAAATGCCTACGTAATAATGGCAGTCTACACATATGTATGCACGAAGGTGTTACCTTGTGTGATGCCGTTAATTTCAATGTCCGATGAGTATGTAGGAAGCTGGTTAGTGTGCATGAAAAGGTTCTAAGTAGAATCTCTCTAATCCTGTCATCGAACTATTATATGAATTGGGAGGTTATCGTTGCACACGATCATGGCAGTTTTGTTCGTGAAAAAAAAATAAAAAAACATTGAAAAAAATTTTCCTTTTCCCATGAATACAATACATAATCTCTCTTCGGCTAAAGGGAAAACTGTTTTTTTTCCTTCATTTCTCTCTCCAGACAGAAAAGTTTCCTGGCTAGAGACAATGAAAATAGAAGGAGATGTTTGACAATGTGGAAAGAATCTCTTTCTAATTAATTATTAGTGTTAAGTCTACAATTAAACTCACATCCATCGCAAAGTGATATTATTTGTACTTGAAATTATCTATATATATATATACAGATATATAAAAGTATTTAATTTATGTTATATATGTGTATGTATATGTTTAGTATTTGCTCATAGTTAATATTCTTTTATACTCAAATCAAGCAAGTAACTAAGACAATATGCCAAGTATGTTATAATGTGAATTTTATTAAGTTTATTAGTAGCTTCAGTTATAATAAGAGGTTCGGGTCCTCATGAATTTGAATATTTGAAGAAATACATTGAAAAGAATAGATATATCATGATTTTATAAAACATTGTTTTTGCATTCTTTCTTAAATGGTCTGAATTCCCGACACTTCAGTTCCATATAAGATGCGTTTCCAAATTATTTTCACTATTTTGAATTGAATTAATATTGAATTGAATTGGAATATGTCTGCAATTTGTTTGTTTTCTAAGCTAACAGGTTTTGAACAACAGCAGTAATGTAAGGGATGTTCCTGACTTCATGAATCATTTTTATTCTTTCGTTGTATTTTTCTCAAACATTTGAATTCATGTCGACTCTTATACCTTCTTATTTATAATTGTATTCTCGCTGTATAAAATATTTGTTTATCATCATCTTTTACTAACCTATATTGCATTTCTAATGTTTACATGCAACATTTCGAAATCTATTATATGTTAATTAGGAGCTCCAAGAACCTACTCTAAGACTTACTCTACCCCAAAGAGACCATACGAATCTTCTCGTTTGGATGCTGAATTAAAGTTAGCTGGTGAATTCGGTCTAAAGAACAAGAGAGAAATTTACAGAATTTCTTTCCAATTATCTAAGATCAGAAGAGCTGCTAGAGATTTGTTAACCAGAGATGAAAAAGATCCAAAGAGATTATTCGAAGGTAATGCTTTAATCAGAAGATTAGTCAGAGTTGGTGTTTTATCTGAAGACAAGAAGAAGTTAGATTACGTTTTAGCTTTAAAGATCGAAGATTTCTTGGAAAGAAGATTACAAACTCAAGTCTACAAGTTAGGTTTAGCTAAGTCTGTTCATCACGCCAGAGTTTTAATCACTCAAAGACATATTGCTGTCGGTAAGCAAATCGTCAACATCCCATCTTTCATGGTCAGATTAGACTCTGAAAAGAACATTGACTTTGCTGCTACTTCTCCATTTGGTGGTGCCAGACCAGGTAGAGTTGCCAGAAAGAGAGCTGGTAACGCTGCTGCCTCTGAAGAAGCTGCTGAAGAAGAAGAAGAATAAATAATTACATAAATCTAGGGTTATCAACTATATAATTTCCATTTGACTTTAATTCATTTATTTCATTTTCTAATTATAGATATTATTCATTATTTCCTTGTATTAATGGAAATATAGTTATAGTTAGCTTAAATCATATTACTTTATTTGTTTAATGGAGTATATCTAGACATACAGCTTTAAATATGTACTGATTTTGTGTGACTGTTACACCCACACATTTCTGGAAATGTAGCTAAACATATTTATTCGCTTTCAAAAAAATACTTTTTTTTTGGTGTTTATTGTTGTTTTTTCGCTGTCTGTGAAATAATTTTCAAAAGCGAAGTATTCAAGTGATGCAATTATAAACCAAACAAAAAACCAAGCCTAAAATACAAACAGTTCAAGTGAATAATTAAGTTTCATAAGCACCGATGCCCAATTTCTACTATGTAAATTTTATCAGTAAATAATATTCACCTTGATAATTCTTCCATGCTAATGTCTAATATGGAAAGCAACTGTATCAAGATTTGGTCAAACGATTAATATAATTCATTTGACAATAGTGAGACCACAATTTGCATATCTTGCATTATAAAAAAATTGTTAAAAATAAGTTACACTTGTTCTATACCATCCAGTCTAAAGACACCAACTACAAGAACTATAATCAAAAATGGGTAAATCGTATGTTATAAAATGAATAATTATACCAAAATGAAAACAATTGTCATGATATCGATTAGTATATTCGAATAGTCATATTTATCAATTTGTAGAATAAATAGACCAAATTACTGTGTCATCGTTGATAAAAGGATATACTGTATTAAAAACATTTATTGATAAATAATGTTAATTAAAACAAAAATAATGGGCTGATTGTGGAAGGTCGGATGATTTTGGTTGAGTCTTATCACTTTCACAAGTTCGTCTCTTTGTTTGATAACAAGTATATTGAACGTTTAAAATGCTTTTGAGATTTCAGATGATCTTGTTTGATATATTAAGTCTGAAAACTGAATCAACTCAAAAATAATGAAAGGATTGTTTGGAAATTAAAAGAATTTGATAATGAAGTCATAAACTCTTTCAAATATACCGATGATATTTTGGGCAATGTGTTATATTCCATTCAAAATTAAAGCAAGTTTACTAACATTTTAATAATTTGTGATTTTTTTCTTATCACTTTTTATGATTTATAATTTAGACACGGTTACAGATCTCGTACTCGTTACATGTTCCAACGTGACTTCAGAAAGCACGGTGCTATTGCATTGTCAACTTACTTGAAGGTCTACAAGGTTGGTGACATTGTCGACATCAAAGCCAACGGTTCCATCCAAAAGGGTATGCCACACAAGTTCTACCAAGGTAAGACCGGTGTCGTTTACAACGTTACCAAGTCCTCTGTCGGTGTCATCATTAACAAGATGGTTGGTAACAGATACATCGAAAAGAGATTAAGTTTAAGAGTTGAACATGTCAAGCACTCCAAGTGTAGACAAGAATTTTTGGACAGAGTTAAGTCTAACGCTGCCAAGAAGGCTGAAGCTAAGGCTCAAGGTGTTGCTGTCCAATTAAAGAGACAACCAGCTGGTCCAAGAGAATCTCGTATCGTTTCCACCGAAGGTAATGTTCCACAAACTTTAGCTCCAGTTCCATACGAAACTTTCATCTAATTCACTCGATTGTTATTTTCATATAGAATTGACTCATCGTTATTCACCTATTATATATATAATTGTATTTAAATTAAAACAATTGTTAACATTAAAATTTACTATTTTCTTTTCTTCGTTATATATAAAGTTGTTTATACTGATTACTGATTAATTTCTGATGATTACAATGTCATTTTCTCAAGTTGTCGGAATTGAGTTTAAGATAGAAAAAGTATCACATTTTCTGTTGATAAAGAAGTAAGGAATAAGTATGCGATGGCCTTTTCTAACAATCACTAGCTATTTTGCAAAGGCTTATAATTATAAAACAGTGTATTGATGTGTTTATATGATATATATATATATATATATAGTACCGTAAAAATACCTTCCTGTATTTTGTAGTTCAGGTTTTTAAGGAAATCATCGAATCGTACGTATTCAGATATGTCATCGACCAGTCAGAATAGAAAGGATCAACCTAAAGTCACTAAGAAAAGAAAGATATTGAATTTAGATTCGAAAGAAAAAAGACGAAATGCTACTAATATCAGTGCAGAGAAACATTTAAGTAGTAAAGAATCATTTGGTTCCGATTTTGATTCCGAAAGCATCACAAATACACAGAAACACAATACAACTAATGATGTCGTCAAACTTGGAGACAAAAGCATTTTCTATGAAGAAGAATGGAATCCAAATGGTTTTGCCCCGTTGAATGTAAGAAATTTATCTTATAACCCATCCACATTTGTTCGCAGAGGTAAAGAAGTAATTACAAAACTGTGCGGTCTGCAAAATATACAAATTCCTAAAACACATGAAAGCAAAAAATAACATTCATTAACACATAATGTTACGTTTATAACCAGATCATTACTAAAGTTTGGAATGAGATGACTAAGTGCCAACTCGTCGATTTCTAAAATATTATGATTGATCCCAAACCTCTCTTTTTTATATCGTACCTGTTATTTTCATTTTTCACTAGCACGCAGAAAAAATCTATTTTAAGAGATGTTTGTAACTTAACTAGCTTCGATCTTAAAGTTATATCAGAAACATGGTTGTTAAACCTTTAAGGATATTACTAGGTGAATAAATAAGAAAGCTAGACTGTGTAATATGGGGAAAGTAGAATGGAAAAGATTACTATGGTTACAGCAGGATTATCCTGATAATTATACAGATCAGAAGTTTTTGGAGAAAGTGAAGGACTATGAAAACAAAAAATTAGATTATGCCAATTCTCCTTATTTATCAGTAGAAAACTACAGGGTTGTACGATCTGATTTCCTAAATTTTTTTCAAACAGTGTTAAACACTTCAATTATTTATATCATTTTTGCATACATTTACATCTACGATAAAGACCCAACTGTCGTTACAGTTCTCGTAACATCAGTTATTGCATCAATTGTTTTATTCAAAGAACATGATAAGGATCAATTATCTTCATTGTTAAATTTAAAATCAGTCATTATAATAATATTTAGTATGTTAACACTTTCACCCATTTTAAAATCATTATCTAAGACGACTGCTTCTGATTCAGTATGGACATTGTCTTTTTGGTTAACACTTTGGTACATTAGTTCAATATCAAGTTCAAAAGAAATTAAAACTTCAAATGTTTCTACTAATTTGTTGGTCGCAGTGGTTAGTATCCTATCATCAAGATTGTCAACTTCAACACATGTATTCTGCTTTTTATTTTTATGCATTCAGATTAATGTCGTATTGCCAAATCTGTTAATATCATCCACAGTATTATTTATGCTTTCGAACAGTTTTGCTTATATGTTTATAACACACGCTTTGGGCTGGATGTATACATTTTGTATTACATTAACTACCCTTTTGTATATATGGCTACTACCCAAATGGTTTATATATTGGCAGGTTCATTATAGAATGCTAGATGATGCAAATACATCTAGTAAGGAAGCGTTATTGACTAGTTGGGATGCAAAAAAACCTATATTAGACTGAACTTGTTTATCATCTATATATATATTAATACTATAATCATAGATATGCATATAACATTACATTAAGCAATTGATGCTCCACCAGCTAATAATAGATTTGCTGAAGTATATTTAACTTTATATACAGGCGTTTTTTTAGTGAAATAGGTGGCCATCAAATCATTGGTAGCCACAATTGTTCTGCGTCTACCATATTCTTTGATGTCTTGATTCATAGATGTAACGTTGTCATTCCCTAATCCTGGATATATTTCCTCTGGTTCTAAACTTGGCTCATGGGTATTTTTCTTAATGTCCCAAACTCTTACAGAATTATCAGCACCAGAACTTACTAAAATATTACCAGTCTTGTTATAAGATAATGAATAGATAGAATTCTTACCATGACCACGCATGCTTTTTAGCTTTTTTCCACTTCCAATATCCCAAACAGTAATGGTACCATCTTCATTGGCTGTAGACAACCATCTGCCATCCGGTGAAACTGCAGTTGCCGTAACAGCAGAAGAGTGTCCGATAAATAATCTGACTGAGTCACCACTGCTTAAATCCCACATTCTGCTTGTCTTATCGCTGGAACCTGTAAATACATACTGGCCATTTGGATGAAAAGAAACACAATCAACGTCACTCAAATGACCAGCTAATATCCTAACAGGGTATACACGATCGCATGACCATACTCTTGCAGTATTATCACTCGAGGCTGTGGCAAATAAATTGTTACCAGTAGGTGAAAAGTTCACATCCCAAATTGGTTTTTCATGGCCTTTATATGACACTAATCCTTTATACGTGTCCGTAGACCAAAGTCTTGCAGTTTTATCTCCAGAACCAGAAAGTAAAAATCTATTACATGGACTGAAATTAACGGAATATACAGCATCGGAATGACCAACCAAAGTTTTAAATATTGAATTGATTTGACTATAATTCTGTTCATTTTCATTAATTGAAGTACCTTCCAAAGACCAAATTTTTATGTAACTGTCTTGAAATCCTGTAGCCGCTAGTGTATAATCACTGCTAAAGTCAAGAGATGACATATTCTTTTCAGTATTAGTATAAGTATACATGCTAACACTTGGGAGTGAAGTTTGACAGCCTAGATAATGTAATGATTTTGCTAATTCTTGGAATTTTTTTATTTTGCCTTGAAGTTTCGATACAGAAATTGTCGATTTTATGGACTCTTTTGTTGCAGTTTTTGTATTCAGATTCACAGTGGCATTCGAATTATCATTTGAAGGGTCTTCTTTATCTTGAATATACACTGACTGTTCAAGAGAGTTTGGAGATTTTTTCACATTGACTACATCTTCAGTATTATCATTTACTTGGTTTGCCCCATTCATCTCATCTTGAAGATCAGAGGATGATGGTAGTGATTCTGTTAGAGTATCCTTGTTTTCCTTCTCTGCATTTTCTTTTTCTTTATTATCATCAACTTGCATTCTGTGCTTGTCATTCAATTCGTTTTCTAAAACTCTAGACTCAGACTCCTTCTCCAAGTCTTCTTTTGATCTCTGCAAAGATGTATGAGCTTCATTCTGATCTTCAGGAGCTGCATTTTTTTCATTGTTTGGGTTTAAATTAGCATTGCCTTCACTCTTAGGTTCTTTCATTGGCCGTTGTTCTCCCTTTTCACCACTGTTCACTTTCTTGTCATTATTAATTGGAGAATTCCTATCATCTTCGTTCACTTTTACTTCAGAATTGCTAGTTTTTTCATCCACCTGAATTTCAGATTTAACTTTTTCGTCTTTATCAGCAATATCATCGTCTTGAATATTTTCGTCTGTAGCTGCTTCGTCGTTCTCTTTATCAGCTTTGATGTTAAGGTCGTTACCACTCTCATTCTCTAGTTTTTCAGAAGCTTCTGTTTTGGATATTTCTTCTCCCTCTTTTGAAAGATTCTCGAAAGTATGGTCTGATTGGACTTGTTTAGAGTCTTTAGTTTCATTTTCATGATTATGCTTCACTAACTCAATTGAATTATTCTTTAACGATTGAACTAATTGAACTTCAATTCTACTAAAAATACAACCCAGAATAATCTGGCCACCAAGTTTATAATTATTCATTAAGTGTGATATTAGAGAAAAAAACAACTGTTGTGATATGGAAATTTGGAAATTATATTGATCGAATTCATTGGTTTTTTCTTTTTTTTCATCTTCTAAGTTATCATTGGATGATTTAATTAAATCGTCATATAGATTTATTATTATTAATTTATTACTTTCTCCAATGACTAATTTAACGTTTTCTTCATAAAATTTCTTCAATATTTCAATATTTTTTAATCTGTAAAATTTTATCAACATAATGACAAATACTGGATATAAAACTAAATCAGTTAGAATTGGTTTATGAATTGATAAACTTTTTGAAATCCAATTTTTCAGTAAGATAAAACTTCTAAGATATGTTCTATAATCGTCTACATTAATAGAATCGCCTGATTTATTGCGAATCGGATTACCTTCCGAATCTCTCTTTGTGGGAGTTGATTGATACGGATTTGTAACCGGTCTAATTGTCGACTTGTATTTTGAAAGGAGCTGTGAATTCTCTTCTGGTGAGATAAAATTAGAGTATTTAGGTAATGCTGGAGAATTGTAATTATGTGGTGTTAAAGTTCTTGAACTCTCTGTTCTTAACATCACTTCCATTCTATGAAACCCCTTTTTGTTTAGAAATTCCAATAGTAATCTATTGATATCATTAGAAGGATATTGGCTATGGAGTTGGGATTGGTTGTTCTCCATGTTATTATTCCTTGCATTATTGTTTTTGTTGTTATTGATGGTGTTTCCTTGTCTAACCTTGTCATTAACATTTGGATTATTTGCCTGTAGTGTAAAATTCTTATCAGCAGGAGTAGTATTATCGCCTCTAATTTTATTTGCATTGGGCATTGACGGATTATTTTGAACCATTGAGTTCCCTACCACAGTCTTGCCTGCGATAGTCTTACCTGGAATACTCTTTCCTGGTATGCGCTTCCCAGGCACAGTCTTACTTGGTACCATTTTATTTGGAATCCGTTTGCCAGGAACTGTTTTTGAAGGGAGATTATTCATTCCTGCCATTGAACTCCCAGCTATATATTTATCAGCAACATTGTTGACGTCCTTACCCGTATTTCCGTTCACTCGGGACATGATTCATGAACAAATGATTTTAAACCTAGTAGTGTACCTTATTCGTATCAATTCTACAAATGGATTAGAGGAAACAAAGAATATAAATATATATACGTATAGTTAACAGTAGTAATTAAAATCGTTATAAGAAGAGTTCTTCTAGCAATTTTAACTATTCAACCTTTAAATTCAAATATCACATTCAATTCATCACTATATATGTTTTTGCAATACTATATGTGCACAAGTTTATTATGTATTACATTTTCAGATAAATTAATTAATCAAAATATTGAATGTTTGATAATTAACGAAAAATTATAAATATTACAACTTTCATTAACCATCACGTGCAATTAAAATGAAATGGAGAAAAACCTTTTTTTGTTTGTATCGTGTCGCTATCATACGTTTGGAATGGCGGGTAAACCAAATTTTACCCGCCATTCCATACTTGTTCGCAAAGACAAGGAGGAAATGGTTTCTGTGTCAAGTACAAGCCCTGGGCTTCCTATTTTTTACTTTTTATTTATTCTCTTCAACTTACGGGAAGCCCGTTTAGTTATCACTTTAAAGAGAAAAAAGACCCACCATACAAAATACACAAGTACGATATAGCACAGTACAGTGTACAGAAGTCTGTTTTATTTGTTACCTATCATTGTACGGACATTATTCTACGAAAAACAGATATCATAAAATTTTCCACCTTTATCAAATATGTTTTATTACTATCTTATTTTTGTTTGCTTGTTGTTTGTTGTTTTATTTTTTGGAATCATATATATATGGGTTGAACTTCCTGTGTTTTCATTAAATTCCCGAAAATATATTATTTTTCCCTTGACTTTTCGCATTCCAGAGCATACAAATAAACTTTCCTTAAAACAAGAAGCTAGCACTTTATATATACTATTTGATTTGTCACACACTAACCTCTCTCTACTTCTTTCTTTCTCTCTTTATCTAACTTGCAATTTTTTGTATTATACCCTAGCTTATTCTCAATTAGTGGTTGTTGTCACTTCTATTAATGCTGGCCTTATACTCTCTTCATTGTCATTATAATGGACTTACTAGTAAGTAAGTAACCTTAAATTGTATTAGTCTGTCTATCTCTATTATTATATTCAAGTCTTTCATTGTATCATAGTTGACACAGAAAGTGCTTACATTCATATCTATCCAATAGTGTGTCATATTGATTTTTTGTCACTATACTGTTAATACCATTAAGTAAAAATAATAATAGTGAATAAAAATTGAAAAAAGATATCATACTATATTTTTATCGTTAGATATAGAATAGTGTAATAATAATAATAATAATAATAATAATAACTCATGATGGTATGTATACGTTTAACTATTTATTATAAATTTAAGTATTATGTTGTTGTCATTGAAAAGAGAGCATGATGCCATTCCAGGAAAAAAAAGACTTCAAAATTTTCAAAAACATGTCTACCAAACATGTTGTCCATTTTATCAATTACTCTTTACAGAATTTATATGTACAAAAATCAATCCTTTAAAACGTTAGTATATATGAACTGTTGATTATTAGCTTTTAATTGCATTAAATAAATAATGGTCTTTTCGCAATTACAACAATAAAACAAAAATAAAAAAAGAAGAAGAAGGAAAAGTTAACTAGTGTAACTGAATCAGATCCTGATCTTCAAGATTACATTATCTATTTTATTCAATACAGTACTCATATCTTTTTGTTGAATTGCTGTTTTAACCTTCCAATATATACATATTCTATTTTCTTTGGATAGATTAAAAATTTAAAATAAAAAGAAAGGTAATAAGGATCGAAAAATAGCTGGGCGGTTAAATTTTTTTTTGAAATTTTTTAAAAAAAAGTAGTCTAAATACAAATGATAATGTATTTATAAAGATTATAAAGGAAAAGTTGAATAGATATAGATATTGAATCATATCATAAGTTAAAAAAGTATATTTCTCTACTGTTGTAAGCGTGTGTTATTTATTTGATTAAGGAAAGAATATGGATTTGAATTTTTATAATACAAGTATTGACTATAATAGTATTACTAATAATGCAGACAATAATTTGAGACATCATTTTGATGTTTTAGCAGATACTAGTAATCACAACACAAACAATAATAGCAATAACAAACTAACCAGTTCTCTGTCTAATATTGAATTGCCTTTATTAAATAGGAAAAAACTTCCAGGAAAATCTATGTATTTGAATGATTTAACTGAATTAGCTAAAACATTCATAAACAATAACACTAATAATAATACTAATAATACTTCAAAGGATCCAAGTACTAACTATTTACAAGCATTGATTTATAAACAGGATAAAACTTTAAATTATAATGGAAATAATGATAGTGCCCAAATAGATGAGATTTCAAAGAATTTTTATTCAATTGCTCAATATATTTTTCAAATATGTTTTAAAGTTAAAAAATTTCATGATTTAAGCAGTTTAAAATTAATTGATTTAATTGTTGATCAAACTTTCCCAAACTCATTAACGTTGAGAAGGTTGAATGATAATAATTCAAATACGCCTTATGAGTATTTTAATACAATTTCAAGAGATGAGGATATTTCAAAATGTCCAATATTTGCACTATCAGTTAATTTCCTAATAAGATTTTCAAGTATTAACAATTCAATTACAATAAATGACTATCAAGATATTCATCTATTAGAACCAGATTATTTGTCTATTGTTGCTTTGAATTATTTAAATAAAAGCTCTCCAAATACATCTGTTAATGATATTAATACAAAATTACAAAGAGATCAAGATTTTGAAGTAGCCGATGAATTAATATATATTGTTTATCCTTGGTTGAAACAATTTGACAATGATATAAAGATTTTAGATAAGGATAATTATAAACTAAATTCTCTATGTGAGCTTTTTAAATTCATGGGTAAGACGATAATACAAGATATACGGTATTTGATCTTAAATGGGAATTCAAACTTACCAAATCTTATATCTTTTATAAAAAAATTAGTACCAGATCTTTTCTTCACTGAAACTTTCAAGAGTTTTGAAAAAAATGAAAAATTGAATTTTATGGATTCTAATTCAAATACAAATAATCATAATAGTAATAATTATACCAACAGCCAACCTTCAAATTATAACTATTCAAGTAATACTACTACAACTAATAATCACTATAAAGATAATAATAAAAGCGGTGGCTTATTTTTGGTAATGGCAACTCATTCGATAGAAAATAATAATAATAATGACAAGAATAATAATAATAATAATAATAATAATAATAATAATAATAATAATAATAATAATAATAATAATAATAATAATAATAATAATAATAATTATATGACTTTGCATAGTGATAATAAGAGTTCATCTGGTATCATTAATATGACAAACAATGACATTGCGCACGTTAATTTTTCCAATTTATTGCCAAATGTGACTAATGATGATATTATCGATTCACCACATAAATTAGAAGTTAATATTTTAAATTTAGCAAAAAATCTGACTACAGAGAATGTCAGATTAAATCAACAGATTTCCATGATAAAATCAGATTTAAATATTGTTAATAAAGTTTGTAATCAGATTTTAGAGACTCAAAAAGAATTATTGACTAATTACAATAATAACAGAAATAATGGTAATAATAATAACAATCCGAAAAACCTTGACAATTTTAATAATAGCTTTTACAATAATCAAAACAAAAATGACAACGGTCTGATTATATTAGATAAGAATAACATAAATCAAAACTTATTAAATAACTTGATACAATATATTGAAGAAATGAAACAGCAATCTAATGGGTTCAACAATAATTTGAATGGGAACAATGGCACTATTAATATTGCTTCAAATTATAATAATGGCAATAGAATACCACAGAATGTTCAAGAAAATCAAAATATATTTTCTATGGGAAGCAATAATCAAAGGTTAGATTATCAAATGCAACAGGATGGGTTAAGTAGAGGTTTAAAGAATGTTTTAAGCATAAATGCAGATGTCAACAACAACGAAAAAAACTATAATAGTAATAATAATATGAATATTAACATAAATGGGATCTCAGAAAAAATGTCACCGCACCCATATTCAGTTTCAACTCAAAGTCGAAGTAATATGTTTTCTCCACCTCCAAGCAATAATTCAAATGATTTGAACTACATCTCATTAGTTAATAAAAGAATGAAATTGGCAGATAAGCAAACTCCTTCAAGAACTGCTTTGGATGCATTATTATCTTCCTCCATTAACACACCAAAATATCAAGAAAAAAATGATGATAAAAGTGAAGCTAATAATTATCAAAGTCGTACAGTGGATAATGGTAATGCTATTGGAGTTGGTCATGGTGGTTATGGTAACAATACTGTGATGAATGTTGCTGTAGCAGTTAATAAAACTGACAAAATTGATGATAATGATAATGATAATGATGATGATGACGATGATGATGATGATGATGATGATGACGATGATGACGATGATGATGATGATGATGATGATGATGGTGATGATGATGATGATGGTGATGATGATGGCAATGACGATGATGATGAGGATAATGAGGATAGTGCTATTTCTAATGCAGAGTCAGAGAGTGAATCGATGGAAATTGAACCAATTATCAGGACTTCAAGGAAGGCTCCTATAGGAAACAATCGTAATATATTATTAGATGCTACAAATGATAATGCAATTGCGGATGACATTGGGAATAATACTAATAATAGTGAAGAATCCAATAACATTAACTTGGAGATTTCTTCCGAGATGGTTAAAACAACTTCAAATAAAAGTGATTCAGACAGAGGGAATCGCAGAACTAAACAATCGAGGAAAAAGAATAAGAAAAAATTGGGAAAGGGCAATACAATAAAGCCTAGCCCAAATGCTGACATTAAATACAAATTATCAAGAGATAACAAGACAATCTGGGACCTTTATACAGAATGGTACATTGGTTTCAACGGTAAAGAATCTGTGATTGAGCTTATTAACAAATATGGCTGGAGACGCTGGAAAGTCCATGATGACTCCCATTTTTTTCCCACTAGAAGAATAATTATGGATTACATTGAGACTGAGATAGATAGAGGTATGAAATACGGTCGGTTCAAAAATCCCAATCAATCGAGAGAAGATATAAGAAAGATATTAGTTGGTGATCTAGAAAAGTTTAGAATCAATAATGGATTGACATTAAATTCATTATCTCTATTCTTTAGAAATTTGTCAAAAGATAAAAAAGAAATATGCATTTTTAAAGATTTTAAGACATGGGACGTCAACCAAATGACAGATGATGAAAAAATTAAATACTGTAAGAGAAAACACACAGACATAAAAACTTAATATGAATTTTGATAAATCTATTTTTCACTATTATTGGGAAGTAAAGTATATAATGGCATAAATGATAGATAGTAATGACCTAACTTATGTAGCAGAACTTAATTGTAACAATAACTATGAAAATGTTAATGAAATTAGATGAATGTATAAATATAAATGTGCTGTATCTCAATCTCTTCCAAAAAACCTGTAGTAAGTAGCTTACTGTTCAATTAATTTCAATATTATTTATCATTAATTTAATTCATTAACTTAGTTATTTTACTTCTCCTGTTCCTGGTATTCCTCGTTTTACCTGGCGTAAGCTTTTGATATAAATTTCTTAATAGTTCGTTCCGAAAATGTCAAAGTTGAAATTTAATATCAAATGGAAACCTGCACATCCCTAATCTGCAATAGGTTTATTTATATAAAAATTCAGGCTTTCACATAACAGTTTATAACAGAACCTTTTTTTAACTAAGTGATGATATTCTCATTGTTAAGGATAATAGTAACTATACTTGGGAATAAAATTAATTAGTTGATTACCTTAATTGAACTATCTACTTACTGAGAACTATAAACAATTCGATTAGGTCTATAAGAGATAATTCATAACCGTGTTCAAATATAGAGGAGAAGAGAGATGGTGAATAGAACATTAATTAAGAATTCTAAATTCACAATTCCTAACCAATTTACATTAACGCAGGCGTTAGAACTTTTGTATATTATTATAGAAAAACAATATGGGAATCTAAAGATAAGGTATGCTAAGATGGAAGAAGGAATTGATGTGTCTGTCGATGATGTAACGAAACTATACAAGGCAACAACCTCACTTCTGGATGATTTATATGTAAGTTTATTTGTTATCGAGGACTGTTTCAAGTGCGACAATTTGTTAAACAGAGAAACATGGGCAAATACAGAAGTTTCTCATATAATAGATGATTTTTTTATTCTAAATGAGGATATAAGGGTCGCAAGATTGAATAGTAAAGCTTTCCTTCTCGAACATAGGAATCGATATAATTTTCTACAAAAATTTAATGCGTTGGGTATAAATAAATCGAATTTCAAAAAGGACGACGAAGAAGAAGAATACATCTTTAGGGAAGCTCGGGAGATAAGGAGATATAGAGAGATTAAGCAAACCAATGAAATAAAAAATGAAAGAGAGAAACAAGTTTTATTGGAAAAAACAATAGAACTAAGGTTAAGGAATGAGTTACAGAAAGAATTTGAAAAAAAATTAGAAACTGAGAGGAAAAAATTGATTAATAAGTATGCTAGTTTAAGTAAAGCTATGGAACCTATAAAACCAAAATCAACTGTAAAAAATAGTAAAGGATCAGGGTCTCTTCCTCCTCCTCCTCCTCCTCCGAGTGCTAATATGGATAGAGCTTCTAATGTAAAATTAACTAGACGATCTTTAGAGGTTTCCAAAGCTCTTAATGATCAAACAAATAACATCAATTCACAGAGGACTTCTTTCGATATTCACGACATTGGTCGTGCTGCCAATTTGGCCTGGACTTCAAATTCGGGTGTCGAGAGATCAAATATAAATAAATCTAAAAATACATCACTTCCGAGAAGAACACGATCCAGTGAAGCAATAAAGAGTAACTATGAAGCAATCAAGGTAGGAATTCAAGGAAAATCCATAAGCTCACAGAATAAAGTGGCTACTAAAACGAAACAAGAGAATCTAATTTCAGAAACAAGAAAAATAAGTAAACAAAGTGTAAAACCAAAAACGAAAGGTAATCCAAGTAAGTTAATAAGTGATAACAAGACGAATGGAAACGTTGCTATGACTGGAGGAAAAGAGGATACAACAAAATCTTTATTAGAAATCAGAATAGCGCAAGTAATGAAATCACTTGTTGGTGTTGATAAAGGAGCCTGCGAATTGATTTTAAATAATATACTGGTTCAAAATGATGTGGTTCATTGGGATGATATAGCTGGCTTAAACTCCACAAAAGAAGCATTAAAGGAGGCAGTTGAATATCCATTTTTAAGACCTGATTTATTTATGGGTCTTAGAGAACCAATAAGTGGATTATTATTATTTGGTCCACCTGGGACAGGCAAAACTATGGTAGCGAAGGCAGTTGCAACTGAATCAAATTCAACATTTTTTAGCATAAGTGCATCGTCATTATTATCGAAGTATCTTGGAGAGTCTGAGAAGTTAATAAAAGCTTTGTTTTATTTAGCCAAGAAATTAGCACCATCGATTATATTTATTGATGAAATAGATTCCCTGCTGACATCAAGGTCTGCGAATGAAAATGAATCTTCCAGACGTATTAAAACAGAATTATTAATTAAATGGTCCTCGATATCGAATGCAACGACAAAGGAAGTTGATGATGAAAGTGAAGATAACCGTGTTTTAGTTTTGGGAGCAACAAATTTACCTTGGGAGATTGATGAAGCAGCTCGGAGAAGATTTACAAGAAGATTATATATTCCTTTACCTGGGTTAGAGACGAGATTATATCACCTTAAAAAGTTACTACAGCATCAGAAACATCATATTACGGATGAACAATTTCTTAAAATTGCGGAGTATCTGGATGGATACTCCGGGTCAGACATAACAGCTTTAGCTAAAGAGTCTGCAATGGGGCCTATTAGAGAGCTCGAAGGCAATCTATTAGATGTAAATGTTACATCGATTAGAGGAGTTACAGAAGAAGACTTTTTGAATGCTTTGAATATTATAAAAAAAAGTGTTTCCAGTAAATCTCTTGATGATTACGAAAGGTGGTCCTCAAGTTTTGGTAGTTCTGGTGACTAAATATCATCAAAAAACCATGTTTAAATTTGGTATATTTTTTATTTATAGGACAATAAGTACTTGTGTACGATTATGTAATAGCATGATAATTAAGATATTCCTATTTTATAAGCTTTCCGGTTTGTAATTATCTTATATATAAAACTCACCTTAATTATTTGAATTATTGCAATTAAATCTTCTTCTACTTTAAATAAAATAAGTTAGCTTTCAAATGAAACGTTTTTTGATAATAAAATGACCAGCTGTTTTATATTACCACTATACATGAATGAGGTTATACAGTTTCTTAAATATATTTATTTTATTACACAAGTATTCTTTTAAGAATGTTGATAACCAAGGGATAGAATTAT
Organism: Tetrapisispora phaffii CBS 4417; assembly: GCF_000236905.1. NCBI lineage: Eukaryota > Fungi > Ascomycota > Saccharomycetes > Saccharomycetales > Saccharomycetaceae > Tetrapisispora > Tetrapisispora phaffii. The sequence continues at coordinate 430,240 of NC_016528.1, forward strand.
AATTAATGTACTATCATATATAGAAGTCCAAGGACATCCATTCCATTGAAAGTTTTAGGTTTTTTAATAATATTCGAGATGTGTGAATTTCGCTTGAAAATTGCCGAAGTTGAAGGAACATCAAAATACTTAAATAAATTCTTGAATTTTTGATGAATTAAAGCAATGATTGTTAATATTGTTTACAATTTTTTAATGTTAATAAATCCAATTTTTTGTATGTCTCTAAAATAATTTCTTATTAACTTTCTTGAAGAATTGACTTAACGATTAATTACAATCATCTAATACTAATTCATCAGGGGAAAAATGAGACTTTTCCCACCTTCTAAAAGACTCTCAAGGTATATTATTATACTACTGATTATATTGGCTACTGCTTCTATTGGCATCTATCATCATGAGAAGGTCAAAGAACATTTAGCAAACATTCCCTTAGAGTCTTTCCCAGGTTTCCAAATTTTTGATGCTAGTTCGGATGCTAATAAGGACTCTGCTATAGAAGAAACGAATCCAGATAGTTGGATGGATACAAAATATGAAAATATATTTAGGAGGCTAAATACTCCACTAATAGATAATATTACCAATAGCGAAGAAGATAAGGAAAAGCAGATCATATCTATAGGGATAGAAGAGAGCTATATGAAAAAAACTTTAAAAACTCCAGTTATTGAACCTAAGATAGATAATTTAGTGCGTCCTGGTGATCCATTAGCTGGTAAAGCTAATGCAGCTATTTTATCATTAGTTCGTGAGGAAGATCTTAAAGAATTAGTACTAGCTATCAATAGATTAGAGGAAAGATTTAATAGTAAGTTCAACTATCCATATGTTTTCTTAAATGATGGGGACTTTAGTGATAAATTTGTAACTAGAATCAAAGACATCCTACCAAAAGATAGGATTATTGAATTTGGTAAAATTGATCCCGAAGTTTGGAACATGCCTGATAATATTGATAGGGATTTATTCAAGGAAGCTATCGAAAAAAATAAAAATGTTCAATTTATGGCAAAGGAATCATATCATAATATGTGTAGATTTTTTTCCAAAAATTTTTATAAACATCCATTAGTGAAAAAATATAAATATACGTGGAGATTAGAACCATCCACTTCGGTGTTCTGCGATATAGAATATGACGTATTTCAATTCATGGAAATGAATGATAAATATTATGGGTATACAATCAGCGTCTACGATAGTCCTGAGTCTGTAGCAACTTTGTGGAACCATACAATGGATTTCCTAAAGATGCATCCTGATTACATTGATCCTAATGGTGCATTTGAATGGTTGAAAGACAATGGACAAAAGCCAGAAAATTATGAGATTGCCAATGGCTATTCGACATGTCATTTCTGGACCAATTTTGAAATTACCAATTTAGAGTTTTTGAGGAGTAAGCCATACGAGCAATTTGTCGAATATTTAGACTCAAAAGATGGGTTTTATTACGAAAGATGGGGGGATGCACCAGTTAGAAGTCTGGCATTAGCCCTATTCTTAGATAAGAAGAAGATACATTGGTTCCAAGACATCGGCTACTTACACACTCCATATACAAACTGCCCAGCTTCTCCAGTTGGCAGTAAGAGATGCCAAGGAAATTGCATTCCAGGAAGAGTATCGGCATGGGAACCGTTATCTATTGAAAATTGTCAAGGATTGTGGTTAGAATATTCGATGGATGATAAAACTAATTTATATACACCATGACCATATATCATAAATATAATCATATAAGCACATACAAATAAAATATGAACATAGTATTCCAGATCAATATTTTACATTGAATTCTGATATTTATAGTTTTGGCTTGTTGGGTTAGTGTTTGAAAGCCCTTCTAGGATTAATGACTGAAGAAAAAGTAGCTCATGGAACTAAATATGAAAATTCAAAAAAAAACAATTTTAGAAAATCCCACGTGACATCAAAAATCATATGGTCAATATATCATTGTATACGGATGCAAATTTCCTTCACGTGCTATAAGGGGGGCGTTAGTCTAGAGAGAAAAGAGAAAAGAGAAAAGACCGTACAAAAGCATATATTCGTCGTACGTAATGGTATATCAATCTGTGCGTCTGTTTTCTAGACAAAATTAGCAATTAGTCTCACTGAACTCTTTACGATACTACCGGGATTGTCTGCTTACACCCATTTTCAAGAAGCCAGTGTCCACGCTGCGTTCCTCTCTGTGCTGCTGTAATTGATGATGCGCAGAGAAAAAATGGGCAACCAATATCAGCGAGAACAGAACGGGCTAGACGTAAGAGAACAAAAACAAGCAATTCGGTATACAATCGCGTAAAAGGCCTATATCAATGAGAGTTAACGAACACACACATACTATTAATAATCACGAGTAAATAGAAAGAAGACTCGACCATAACGAACGGAAACGCTACAAACACTAAGGTAATTATGATTTCATTGAACTGAAATCTATCTAAATGTTAAATTTCTAGAGGTTCAATTGGCTACTAAAGAAATATGGAATTTGATAGATGGCACCGTAAATAGGAAAATAGGAATTGGCATGAGCCTCAAATTTACTTCATATTGAATGTGATGGTATCCTTAATCACACACCTTTTTTTTACGTTACATGAGGCAATTAATATTACTAAGAAGCCTCATATAATATAGATACTGTTTAATGTTTGCAAGCTATTGGTTTCATGCTGATGTTTGTTGGAAATCAAGAGTTCAATGGCTTTTGTCGATGATAGATTACATTGTGAATGTGTAATAAGGGCTTTAGTATCAGGATCTTAAATTAAAAAAAAGGTATATAAGGGCATGATCATTTGATCTAATTGCCAATTCATAATGTTCTTGTTTAATAGTTTATTATCACATATAAAATAAAAACATCACAAAGAAACAATAACAACTCTATAGTTATATTATTCTTTAACCAAAAAAAGACACCCCCCTCCCCGTCAACAAATATAATCTAAATTAAAAAATGGCTTCCTTACAAAACAAACCTTTAGAAACCAAAGGCTACAAGTTCCAATACATTTCCATCTTACCATCCGACCAAGATCAAGAAGCTTGTAAGTTCCCAGTCAACATCAACTGGGCTCAATTCATCAAAGACAACAAGACTGTTGTCATTACCGGTGCTCCAGCTGCTTTCTCCCCAACCTGTTCTGTCTCCCATATTCCAGGTTACATTTCCAAGCAAAAGGAATTATTAGCTAAAGCCGACCAGGTTGTTGTCTTGACGGTTGACAACCCATTCGCTAACCAAGCTTGGGCCAAGAGCTTAGGTGTCAAAGACACCACCCACTTCAAGTTTGGTAGTGATGCTGGTTGCCAATTCATCAAATCCTTAGGCTTAGAATTGGCTGTCGGTGACGATGTCTTCTGGTCCGGTAGATGGGCCTTGGTCGTCAAGAACGGTGTTGTTGTCTATGCTGGTAAGGAAGAAAACCCAGCTACCGACGTCACTGTTTCCTCAGTTGACAGTGTTTTAGCCCACTTATAAATAGACTGTTTCAGTAACTAGCTAACCAGTTTCTCAATCCAGCACAAGGAAAACACTTATGATCACAAGAACAAATAACATCCATGAAACCACTTTTTTAAAATATGTGTAGTTTGTCATTATGTCTAACCAGTAAGTAATTTTTAACATGATAAGCATTACACTATTACCTTTTTTCGATAACTGGACTTTCTGGACTTGAATAGATTCGTTAGTACAGTCATCTCGGATCTGAGATCTCATCGAATGATAGAGTAACACATTATTTAAAAGTATATATGTCCGGAACTGTTTAGTAATGAAAAAAAGAAACCGTCATTGAAGAAGATCGTTTCTTTTTCACGAGCCTCTTAATAGATCCGGACATTAAATAAGGCAGGTGCTATACAAGTTTGTTGCATTAACGTGCATTTGGTATAGCTGCATGTACAATTTGTACACCGCCCAGTATACTCTTGGCAATGTCGAAATGGACTTTTTACCACCCTAGAAAATGTATGTCGGCGTGTCACAATCTCCTAAAAAGGATTTAAAGAGGTACAAATAGACACTACCACTGTCCATTTGTCTGCTCCTTGGATGCTATAGTCAGTGGCGGGGAGAAGAGGAGTGTTCAGATCCAATTGAGATCCGCATTTGTCTCCCGAGAGAAGGAGAAAGGTGTGTGCGTGCGCGAGAACCCAAGTCTTGGAAAACAATGTACAGACAAATGATTATAACACAATCTGGAATAGAAAAAAATAGCACGGACATTGCCCAGTGCACTACCGACTTTATTTGCATTTCTTTGTCTTTTTGCAAACAGTAGGTAGAGTGACATCCGCGCATTGTGATAGCGGTTCTCTTTCCAAAAAGATACGATGAGTAGATGTCCTGGACAAAGGACACACCAGTTTTGTCCGCGCTAAAACTTTTAAAGTTTAACCCATTGATAGTTTTCCGCATGCCGCCCTGTCATTGTCGGACGAAAGAAAAACATTTGATCTCTTATCCGTGTTTCATGACAAAGAGGGTCGTTGTGAATGACATGCGCTTTTTAAGCCAAAGGGTATTTTGTTTTTCTCTCTTTCTGTTTTGGGCCATCAACCATGGCCCAAAACAGAAAGGTAATTGGCTCCACAATGTTTGTCATGGCTTGTGTAACTTGTACTGTGTTATGCACATCACGTTATCCGGCCACTTGTCGTTTCTTTTTCAAATCAGCTTTTTGCAATCCTATTATTTTGGACGTTCCGCACCCGGTTTCCTGTGAAACGACAAAAAAAAGCAATCCAAAAAGCTCCCCATCGTTGCCGTTGCATGCTCATCGCCCGTTCCCTAACTGTTGCCTAATCGGGTATGGTTGTTTCTGTTTCCTCACTGCTGCCGTGGGTTTTTGTTCTACGAAACATAAAAGAGCCCAGAAGGCGGTGGAGTAAGGAGGTTGAGGCAAGCTTGGTATGCCGCTGATCTAAACTTTGATTTTCTCTTTCTGTTTCTCTCCCAAATAGTACGATCATTCGTTATTCGAAAAGGAAAATCTAACTAATTGCCTCTGTCCATCTCTCAATCGGTAATTAGACATTACTGTAGAATTTAGTCTCAAATAACTGGCCTTCTGACACACAATACCCACTGGGCAGAGTATGGTTCTCATTATAGAAAGGGCTATGGTACTATACACACCATCGCCCTTTCTATAATGAGGAAATAAAACATATCTTCCCTTCCTTCTCCTAGCCAATGATCCTCTAAAAAATAAATTAAAATATAGACATATGCACTCAACTAAGCATTTGATCTGATTAAAACCTTTGATTTAACTTGGAAACAGTGCGCCATGATGAAACCTTTTAATCGAAGGAACACTGTAATCTTCTGTCAATAGCATTCCGTTTACTATTGTCTTCTAGTCATTTACAGTTTTTGGTTTTTGGTTTTTGGTTTTTTAGGACAAATGCAAATGGCATCCGAACTAATTACAGTTTATCAATATTTATTCAACATCGACTCTTTCCTCTTGCCTACTCCCAACATATATAAACAACATCATTTTTAATACATCCCGTCATAGCCGCCCTTTCTTTCTTTCACCTGTCTACTGTTTTCCTCCCCCCAGTCTCTCAAAATATTACACTAGTCTCCCGTCTACCAATAATGTTGAAATCATTAGGTTTACGCAGGAAGAATACCAGTAGCCCAGCGTCTTCTACTCCTTCGCCAAAGAACGATCCAAAAGTTCCTAAAAAATTGAACTATGACCCAAATTCTTTACCGTTGACCGTCACTTCATACAATTCCGATGGCAGACATATGCATGCGATTGAGAAAGTTATTAAAGCTTTAAGTACTAACGTTAGTAAAAACAGAAAAGAGCTATCCTATGCAGAAGGTGACTTCTTTCATGTGATAAAAGAAACAAAACATTCTTATTATGCAACCAATCCGATTACTGGTTCAGTTGGGAAAGTTAAGAAAGAAAATTTCGAAGAATTCGGTAAATCAACACCAACATTATTAGATTTGCAAGATATTTTTTCTACTGCAAAATCCATTTGTTCTTCAAGAGACCGTAAATCCCAACATAGTGCTGATATGGACACTTTTGGTTCTTTAAACGCAATTGCATCGTATGATTTTGTCGCTGACAATGAAGAAGAATTATCCGTTGAAGTAGGTCAAACTTTTGTCATTTGGGCCCACCATGATTTCGAATGGTTCGTTGCGATGCCAACCGAAAATACAAATAAAATCGGTCTAGTACCAACAAGTTATCTTTGTATAACAGATCTAAAAACTGGAATTGTATCAGAAAATGAAATTAGGGATGACATCATTAATTCTAATCTTCCAAATATAGAAGAATGGAAATATAACTTAAAAAGTCAAACTGCCTATACTATCACTTTAGATTCAATCGAACAAACAACAGAAAATACAGATTTGGATGATTTAGATGATCCCTTCGAATATAGTTATTACGATAATAGTAGTAGGAAATCTGCAGTCCCACTAAGTAAAATATACACTAAGTGCAAAATAACAGCAGTTACTTATGAAAAGGGACATTATTGGTTCGAGATTAAATGTAGATCAGTAGATAACTCTACTACAATAATGTTGAAGAGATTTTATGAAGATTTCTTTGAATTACAAGCTAAAATTTTCGAGCGTTTCCCAGAAGAATCCGGTACTTTAAAAAATGCTAAAGGTGAATATAGTAAAAGAATTATTCCAAATATACCTTCTCCTGTAGCAAAAGTGAATGAAGAAGTAGCGTTTTCAAGAAAATACCAATTAAACAAATACTTGGGAAATTTATTAGGTTTACCAGAATATATTTTACAATCTTCCGATATCTTACAGTTCTTTGAAGTGAAAAATAATGGATATGATTTTTCAATTGAACCTGAAAAGTGTCAGTATATACTTTTGCCAGGTTCTGAAAAATCTAAGACAGAAAGAAGAAACTCTAATAAAAATGCTGATGATATTAATTTCGATGAAGCTGATAATATCCTTACTGGAGAAGATTTAAAATTATTTGAAAAATTATCTCTACAACAGCAAAGGGTAGATTCTGACAGTAGTGCCTGCTCAAGTCCTAGACAATTTAATTTACCCAATGATAATAAAACAAAAATAAAGTTTTACTATCAAGATGATATTTTTGTTATTAGATTGCATGACAATACATCATTAGATGACTTGAAAATGGAAATTTTTCAAAGAATCAACAAAGCAAATTTTAAAATCGCCGTTAAATTAACAGATGGAGAAGGACAAGAAATCAAATCTGATGCTCATGTATCACAAGTTATTCAAGGTAAAATGAGAATATCTGTTATAGACACTTGATTGATTTTCATTCCATCCACTTCAATATTCCGATAAACAAAGCTAAAATTCTTTTCTCATTCGCTACGCAGATATATTCATCAGCATTTTTGATACCCGATATAGTAAACAAGTCTCATCAATTCTTTTGAAGCTATATATCATGTAATACTACCCCGAATTAAATTATAATACTTAATTTTTATAGACTTAAATTAAATTTCAATGCAACATTATTATTCCGCCCTAAATTTCAGAAAGATTTTTGACTATAGAAATTATATGTGTGTTAAATTCTTGATTATTATCTGGAACAAACTCTGGATCCAAAATCAAATCACTAATTTCCTTAATTTTAAGCTCTGTATATTCTAAAGATTTGGTTACGTCCCGTAAATAATCAATAGTTTCCTTTTTCGGCTTCAATTCTTTAGGTTTTGCCTTTATAGTATGAAACAATATAGTTCCCTCATCTTCATTATCCAATGCATACCTTAATCCATGAATAACTGGGAAAGATAATTTACCTTCTGATAAGTCTTCTGCAAAACCCTTATTTTTTATCATCGTCTCATCAGTTAAATTTTGGTAATCATCTCTTACTTGGAAAAGAATCCCTATCAAATTAGCTAGTGGTACTAATGACTTTGAATCGGAATCTGTTTCATCTTTTAATCTTTCCATTATCCTAACTGCTAGTCTAAACAAGCCACCAGTTTTATTCATTACCATGTTGAAGTACATTGATTCTGTAGGTATTATACTAGGAAATGAGTCACGCCAGTAAATATCTAAACCTTGTCCTCTATGCAAATTTATCAATTCTGCATTGAATATAACTAAAAGATCTTTTAAAAGACTTCCATCAACATTTTCCTCTTTCTCAGTTGATCCATCAACTCTCACTGATGCAATCCTTTCCAAAACGGCCATTGCTTTAAAATACATGTAGTTTGCTGAATTAATTGTCATAGGCGTTCCATACTTCAGATGTGAAGTTTGGATCCCCCGTCTAGTTTCAGAGTTATCTTCTATATCATCGATTAGCAAACTCGAAGTATGCAAAATAGAGATCAATTCACTTAGCTGTTCTAATCTCACTTTATCAATACCATAATAAATATTGAATGTATTGATTAATTTAGTTCTGAAATTTTTACCAGGCTGTTGAGCCAAATGGTTATATGGCAGTTGAACAATACCTTCATAATCTTCATTCCAATATGGTTCCGAACCAACTAAAGTCCTTATGTCATTCATTTAAATTGTGGATTTAGAATTTAAAATTCACCAATATTTTCAAAAATAGGATGCAACTGCTTGTGTCTATTGAAAGAAAAAACAACCACAATAAATGCTACAAAGCAGTATTTACTATAAGTATATTCTTAGCTGTATGCCTGTAAAATTATAACCTTTGGCCCACTGGTCATTCCAATTAATATGTTTACAGTCTGTATAAACTATTGTGAACATCGCACAACCTTATTTACAATGTGCGGTGCGATATTCCGAAGGCTCTCAAATATTTCATTTCAATAAACGGTGACTTTAGATACTTAACACAACGTTAATAAAAGAGAATTATTTATTAAATATAATTGTATAAGTTACTGAACGTATACATATAAATGCAAGTATCATAACAATTTGAATAACAGATCTAAATTACAAAAGGTACAAGATTATTTATTAGATTTTCGAGACTAGGAGAGGAATATATATTTGTCTTTGGCAATTCGTAAAAAGAATAAAAAAACACAATTAACGGACGTTTCTAAACAATTTAATATTCATTGTAGCACGTCGAACAGATTGATAGTGAGTAAATACAATGGATGCTATATTTTTTAATTTATTAGGAGATGTTCCGGCTGTAACCAAAACATGGACATTAGGGTGTCTTGCACTATCAATCCTAACAACTGCCGAAATAATCGAACCCACGAGGATAATGTACAATTATGAATTGGCATTTAAGAAGGGTCAATATGAACGAATACTGTTTTCTTTATTTGATTTTGGACAACTGGATATAAAGTCACTGGTAAATTTATATATTAGTTGTTCAAATCTTTCGATATTAGAGAATTCGTTTCAAGATAGAAATAGTTATCTATGGGTACTATTTTTGATATTTTTGTCCACTATAACAATGACAGCATTTGAACAACCAATTTTTTCGTTAGGTTCATTAATGAATGAGAACCTAGTCTATTATAGATTGAGGAAAAATCCAGACAATATAAATTTCCAAATACTAGCAGGTTTTAATATTTCACCATTGGTGGTACCGTTATACATGAATGCAATGCTATATTTTGTGTACGAGAAGAGTTTATTCCAAGTATCGATGAATTTTATCCCAGGCCATTTGATGTTCTTCATGGACGATATCGTGGGTAAAATATATGATATTGATTTCACAAAATCCCCTTACACAAGATTCATAGAGAAGAATGATACAAGCGACGAAGAGGTGGAAGAGGTGGAAGAGGTGGAAGAGGTGGGAGAAGAATTGGAAGGAAACACTCTCCAAAATGATATCACATCGGAAGAAACACCTTTACTGGCCGAAGAAGTTCAAGAAGTCAGTGAATCTGATAATCAAGCCAGGGAACCCAACGATAATGGAGACGAATAAAGGCCCTGCTATAGTGGCTAATATCGAAATAGGAAATCGATACTCATGCAAGGCGCACTTACATAAATTCCTGAACCAATAAATAGAATTGAATATTGATGACATTTCATGTACTTAAACTAAACAATAAATACATGTATTTTATGAACCATGCATAGTATTACATGCTTTGCACTCTTAATAACTAAAATGATGGCACCACAAAAAGTGTTTGTAAAATGCACGTGATGATCACGTGATAACATGTAATAGTCACGTGCTTCTATATTATCGTGAAAACAAATTTAAATTACCCGATTGGGTAATAATATTTAATTCGTCGTTGTTGATGACGATAATTACCCTTTTGGGTAAATAATCAGGAAAAAACGTTATAACGAAAATAATCTAGAGAAGAGCAATCTGACATTTAATTTTACAATTGATCACTACAACAAGTCTCATCTGATCACTCTTTGATACCTCTCGACTTGCCATTCTCTTTACTACAAGAATAAGACAGTCTGTTCTCCGTCTGTTGCATTTTTTGTTTTGCCTTAATTAATTTCTTACCTAGGAAGAGTAGTAACCGTCGATTAGTTTTGGAGAGATCTAGATTTAATAAAGTAGGATATCGATATCAGAATTGAGCAGAAGTTATATTTATTTATATATATACACATATATATATATAAGCTTTACTTTACCGATTCCCTTCACTTACTTGGGTGTTTTTATTAGAAGAACAAACGAAAATAAAACATACCTTAGTAGTAAAACTATCTCAAGTATAATATAAAGGAACAATGAATACTGCATTACCTTCTATTCAATTATCTGTTGATTACACTTCTTTAACAGATGAAATCAATGATTTTCTATTGCATTTTAAAGAAGATGCTCTGGATAAAGTTAATGAGAATGTGGGATCTGATGAAATTGACGAGGAATCATTTAAAGGTCCAAAATATCTAGGTTTATTGCAAAAAGTGGCCAATAGAGAACTAGATACCGTCACTGTAGAATTGGACGATATTTTCAAATATCAATCTGAAAAATTTTTGGAAGGTGGAAGATCAAATTCTGATTTATTGGTTGCTATTGAAAATAATACAAATCATTTTACGGAATTGTTTTGTAGATCAATTGACAATATCATGCCTTTACCCACAAAAGAAATGAATTACAAGGATGATGTTTTGGATGTCATATTGAATCAAAGAAGACTGAGAAACGAAAGATTAGTCTCTGATAGAACAAATGAAATTAGATCCGAAAATTTAGTTGATTCGGATAATAATAATACTTCGCTTTCACAGGCTTTAAGAGATGTCGCATCTTCCGAAACAGATTTATTTCCTCCTGAATTGACAAGACGTTATTTTTTCTATTTTAAACCTCTATCATTAAACAATGCTGCACGCAGAAGAAATGCAAAATCTCCAAGCGCCATCCCAATGTCAGTTAGACAAATTAAAGGTGGATCTCTAGGTAAATTTATCACTGTTAGAGGTATAATAACAAGAGTTTCAGATGTGAAACCATCTGTAATGGTTATTGCATATACATGTGACACATGTGGTTATGAAGTTTTCCAAGAGGTTCACTCGAAAACTTTTTCCCCATTAAGTGAATGTTCTTCAAGGGAATGTCAACAAAATCAAGCTAAAGGTCAATTATTTATGAGCACAAGAGCTTCAAAGTTTAGTGCCTTCCAAGAATGTAAAATTCAAGAATTATCTCAACAAGTGCCGGTCGGTCATATTCCAAGAACATTAACGATCCATATCAACGGCTCACTAGTGAGATCTGTGACAGCTGGTGATATCGTAGATATTTCCGGTATATTTTTACCATCTCCTTACACTGGTTTCAAAGCATTAAAAGCTGGTTTATTAACCGAAACTTATTTAGAAGCACAATATGTTAAACAACATAAAAAGAAATTCTCTAATTTTACATTATCAACAGATATAGAAGAACGTATTGAAAAAATTACAAGATCTGGAAACGTTTATGAAAACTTAGCTAAATCAATTGCTCCTGAAATTTTCGGTAACTTAGATGTTAAAAAAGCTTTATTGTTACTACTAGTTGGTGGTGTTTACAAACAAGTTGGTGATGGTATGAAAATTAGAGGTGATATTAATGTTTGTTTAATGGGTGATCCAGGTGTTGCGAAATCACAATTATTAAAAGCTATTTTAAAAATTACTCCAAGAGGTATTTACACAACAGGTAAAGGTTCTTCAGGTGTTGGTTTAACAGCTGCCGTTATGAAAGACCCTGTCACAGATGAAATGATTTTGGAAGGTGGTGCCTTGGTATTAGCTGATAATGGTATTTGTTGTATTGATGAATTTGATAAAATGGATGAAAACGATAGAACTGCTATTCATGAAGTGATGGAGCAACAAACCATTTCTATTTCTAAAGCTGGTATCAACACTACATTGAATGCTAGAACATCAATTTTAGCAGCCGCAAATCCCTTATACGGTAGATATAATCCGAGATTATCCCCATTAGAAAATATTAACTTACCTGCTGCTTTACTATCGAGATTTGATATCTTATTTTTGATGTTAGATATTCCAAACAAAGATGATGATGCCAAACTAGCTGAACATGTCGCCTACGTTCATATGCATAACAAACAACCAACATTAGATTTTGAACCAATAGATTCTGATTCTATGAGAGAATTTATTGCATTAGCAAAGACCAAAAGACCTGTTATGAGTGCCGAAGTCAATGAGTATGTTATTAATGCTTATATTAATCTAAGACAAGATTCAAAGAGAGAGATGGACTCCAAGTTTTCTTTTGGTCAAGCAACTCCTAGAACTCTACTGGCTATAATCAGATTATCTCAAGCATTAGCAAAATTAAGACTAGCTGACACGGTTGATGTGGAAGATATTGAAGAAGCTTTAAGATTAATCAGAGTCTCCAAAGAATCCTTATATAGTGAAGTCAACGGTAAGAAGGATGATGAAAGTCCAACCACTAAGATTTTTACAGTTATTAAGAAGATGGCTCTTGAAGACAGTAAAGAAGTTAAATCATTATCATACGAGGCTGTTGTTAAATCAATAAGAGCCAGAGGTTTCACCATGTTACAATTAAATAACTGTATTCAAGAATATACTTACTTAAACGTATGGCATTTGATTAATGAAGGTACAATATTGAAATTTGTCGATGATGAATACCTAGAACCACAACAAGAAGTATCTTCAAATTCATCCTCATTCAAGGGATTATCTGCTGAAGAGAGAGATGTGATAATGGAAGATTAGTCATTCCTGCGTCAGTTGTATTATATATTTTGGCTGTTGTTAATAGCCTTTTTAATTCTCTAAATATTTTTGTGTTATGTATCATTTTAATCGAATTCTTTAAATAATTTTCTTTCTTCAGTTAAAAATTGGTGATGTTATTTAATGCTTGCATTCAGATCAAGATCTTTAAATGCAAGTTCATTTTAAAGTGCACTAATTTTTGAAAAATACGAACCGTTAGAGTTAACGCCTATAAAATAAAATAGAGTATAATTGTATCTATCAACTTATATAAAATATATATACTCATTGCAAATAGGAACTGATCACTACAAGAGTTTAAAGAAATCACCACTTAATTGTAGTCTGTTTGAAGTATTATAATATTTTTAGAGGTGAATTTAAGTTATAAAGGGTAACGATAACGCAAAATAACTGGGATATTCCGTCAATTTCTAATTTTGATACATCGTGATCAACTGTGGATATTCTATTTCAAAAGTACACCTAAGAGACATTGAGTTACTATGACAAAACCAATAATATCCTTTAAACCAAGTTACAATTCTGTAATACGAGGTTGTCCTGGATTGCCAGATACACTTCCCCGCATAGAATATGAATTAAGAATCAGATCTAATGATGGTAAAGAGTTCAAAATAGAAAGAATTGAAGTTATATTTAAAACTATAGAAGCTCTGCATGCTACTCATACGTTTAGTTCAAAACCTAAGGTTGAGAAAACTTCTATTCATTATAAGAAAAATATAAAATTATCTGACAGTGTTCTTTTGGGTATCGATCTTCCTTTAACAATTGGTTTACCTGATCAAATAAAAGAGACTAATTTCAATCCAAATTTTGGTTACACCGTGAATTTTCTAGATTGCAACGTGTATTACTATGTAGGCGATGCATCAGAATTGTTAGTAGAAAGTTATTCAGAACCCATAAATATAGAAAGATATACATATTTGCCTTCTAAACAATTGTTTCCCTCAATCAAGAAAAAATTTCACTCTCCAGATAAGAAGTTTTCAGTGGATCTTTCAATTGAAAATCCTTGCGTTACGACTGATGATTTATTAAAAACAAAAATATCTATCAAACAGTCATCGTCAAGTTACCCAATCTCACCACAAAAGGGACTTTTTAATAAAAAAACAAAGCTTAAAAGTGTTTCCTATGAAATAAAAGAACAACTAGAAGTATTAGACGCTGATAATGTTGATTCAAAGGATAATACAATTATGCATTTCTCTCAAGCGGTAAACGAAACTCTATCATTTAATGAAATCAAATTAAAAGCTAATTTAAGAGTTCTTACAAAAAACGAATATTTTAAAGAATTTGAAACAACAATGCAAGAGCCTGCATTTTTATACAAGATACCAGACGATATTAAAATAGATAATACGATTAATTCAAATTCTATGATGGAAACTAAATTAATTCAAAACAGTACAGGAGACAAAATTCCATTTCAATACCATACATCAATAAGTACTAATGGTAGCTTATTTTCGGTAAATCATATTCTTCGAATAAAATTCAAAATAAGTAATGGTAGAGATTTTGAGATCCACTACCCAATTACCATATCCCAATGGTCTATAACACAAGTGAGATACGTAGAGGAAATAATCAACCAAGAAAGGGAAACTGCAGGGTTCGCACAACAATTTTACGAAAGTTATGGTGGAATCAAGAGAAATAAAAATACAAGACTACTAGAGTACCCTTCGTTACCTCCTGCTGTTTACCTTAATAACGAGGACACCTTACAAAAACTCAACATCTTGTTTAACATAGAACATAAAAAGCCATTACGTATTCCATTAATTGGTTAACATATAAACCAAAAATAAGATACAGAAATATATACATGAAATAGACAATATGATTTTGATACATGATGTATCAAAAACAAAATTATGGATATAAATAATTTCAGATCACAGACGAATGAATGTTTTTTTTTCAATTCACATATATACCAATGTTGAACATTGGTTAAAATTTACCTACTTACTCCCTTCCAGATTCCTATAAGTTATATAAATATCATAAATAGAACAAGGAGTACTTAGATGAACAGATGTGCTTATAATATTTAGTTATGACCATCAATTGATTTAAATAATTAAGAGTATTATTTATATATGCTATCTTCAAAACTAGGACATTTGAATTTTCAGTTCGCTTCTGATGAGACAGAAGCTAAATCAAGAAGTTCACATCAGTATAACATAAACCCTTTAAACAGGAGTCACTTTCATTCTGATCGCAGATATGTGATTCAATATATTAGTGTTGTTATATTTGTTTCATCAAAGATAAGTATCCAATTAGTCTGATTGTAGATTTATAGATAAATTGAAGAAAACTGCCAATAAAACATACGATGGCTCACTATCATTCTGCGTTATCTGATGAGATTCCATTGTTTAATAATACTATAACTTTAGAGGAAAAGGAAAATATTGAATCACTAGCAGATATATATTCTATTATAATCACTACTGATAATGTTGAGAAGGCATACCTTAAGGATAGTATCAGCAATGAAGAGTATACAACTTATATTAACAAATTATTAGTCCAATACAAGACGTATTTATCAGAAGGTAATACCAACCTATTAACACAATTTGGTGACCTTACTGCATTTAAGGATAAATACGATATTATTGCACCAAATGCAATAACGAGGTTGGAAAGGGGTATCCCAGTCACTGTAGAACATGCATTGGAGCCAACCAGGGATAGAAATTCAGACGGAGACGAAAATCATTCATCACAAACTATTATCAATACAAACAGTGGAAAAGATATAGCCGAAGCTACAGGTAATTTTATAACAGTAATGGATGCATTAAAGTTAAATTATAGAGCTAAAGATCAATTGCATCCTCTGATGTCTGAATTATTATTAAGTATTAATAAAGTGACTAGATCAGAATTTAAAAATAGGTCCAAGTTAGTTGAGTGGATTGTTAAAATTAACAAGATGAAAATGAAGGACTTATTGTCAGAGGACGAAGCAAGAGAACTTTTGTTTGAATTAGATTTAGCTTACAAGGCCTTTTATACATTACTTCGTTAATAATATCACTTATATAACATCAAATCGGCATTTAAGGAATATATAAAATATGATAAAAATAAAATATTCTGTTCTTTTGGAGAACATAACTCATCATTATTTGTTTCTTCTTAAAATATTTTTCCCAGTGACATCATTTTGAAATTGTTTAAATAATTTCAATGTCTCTAATTCACGTTCTGTTTGTTCATGGTTTTCGTAAATAGTAGACTGTTCAGAGTTCAATTTGTCAGGCCTACTCTTGAGTTCTTTAGAATCATTGGATAATGCAATGTCCTTTTCACTCTTACGGTCACCTTTGATGGGTCCATCAGCATTATGAGAGTCAATATTGACATCATCATCATTCTTATTTATATTAGTATTCCTGTTTCTGTCACTCATTCTACCTTTACTGTCTTGAATACTTGATGATAATTTTATTTTCATTTTTTTCCTCAGTGGAAGTGCCTTTGTATTGTTTAGATTAGCATCTAGATCTTCATCACTATCTTCATCATATAATACCCTGATTTTATAAGACTTGTTCTTATTGACTGGTTTCGGAGGTATGGCTTTATTGGAATTATCAAAAGGTGAAAGACGAGATTCAAGTTTGTTCAAATCTTTAAAATACGGTATCGTAATTTCCGTTGATTTGATATCTACGGGATACATAAATTCAGAAGCATCATTTAATTCAGTATCACAAATGTCTCTGAATGTATAAATAGTTTGGTCCACTAGTTTGCCAAATATTACTAAGTCTTTTATAACGTCATTTTTTTTCATGAAATCCAATTCATTTACTGTAATCACCATGTTATTATTTCGTAAATCCCATGCAACCAATCCTCCTCGATTGAACTTCAATCGATTGTTCTTCTCTTTCCTTATCTTTACCTCATCTAATTCCGATCCATTGTTTTCCGACTGTTCTAGAACCAACAAATCATTATTGTTAGAAAGCTTTACAAATTTGTTCTTATTAATGTTGCCAGTTACACATACTTCTAAAAAGTGTTTTGTAATTAATGGACATTCTTTTGCCCAAAATTCAATATTTAAATTCCCTTTGCTGGTGCTAACAACACATTTTGCAGTGGTTTGGGGCTCAACACTCATTGACATAGCTACGAAAATATCACAAACTTAATATAATAACTTTAACACCATTCAAAAAACTGGAACCAAGTTGAATAACTACCAGATGACTATATGCATAAACTTAAATTATTTAATTAGATGTTGATTAATTCTGTTCTTAACTATGGCCCTTACTCATCTATTATATATCATCATCGCTTTTTAATGCTAATTGAAATTTACAACTCGATTGTCAACAATGGAAAAAAAAATAGTTTATCAAACAAATTATTCGAATTTAACTTGAATTTGGATAATAGTTATTTATTTATTAAACATATTCTGGAATTAAGATAGATATACATTGGGATATAATATCTATTTATTTAGCTCATATTCTTGTTGTTCTACTACTTTCTAGTAACACGAGCTAAGTATCAACGAACTAGTTTTGGGAACTCTGCCGTTCAGTCATATTTATTTTCCATACTGTATCCCATTTATACAAGATATCAGCAGCTTAAATTTTTAAGATGTTGTCTACTATTATACGTACCACAAGAGCAAGTACTTTAGTGCATGCTTCAAGACCATTGGTGCTGAGAAGTTCTTCAATCTTTGGCACCAGGTCGTTGATGTACTCGCATAGATTATTAGCTGAAGAAAAAGACAGTAAGAGTAAAGATGCCAAGTCAATACTAACTGATGATATGCTATTTAAAGCTGGTGTTGATTTAGATGCAAAAGATGCTGGAAAAGAATCCAAAGAAGAAACCACTTCGGCTGGTGAAACTGCTTCATCAGATCCGGTTAGTCCTAAGAAAAAGAAAAAGAGACAATCATCTACCGATATTAAGAGAGAAAAATATGCTAATTGGATGTACATTTTCTCTTTCTCTTCTTTGACTGGGTTAGGTTTATATATGACTAGAGATTGGGACGCAGATGAGCCCAAAGAATTAAAAGAATCTGTTGAGAATGGATACACCATCGGTTTAATGTATCAAAGATTCAAAGCCAGATTAAATAGTACCTTTTCATATTTCCAAGACCCTCCATTTCCAGATTTATTGCCACCACCACCTCCTCCTCCATACCAAAGACCACTTACTTTGGTTTTGACTTTAGAAGATTTCTTGGTTCACTCCGAATGGGACCAAAAACATGGTTGGAGAACTGCAAAGAGACCAGGTACTGACTATTTCCTTGGTTACTTATCTCAGTACTATGAAATTGTTTTATTTTCGTCTAATTACATGATGTACAGCGAAAAGATCGCCGAAAAACTAGACCCAATCCATGCTTTCGTTTCTTACAATTTGTACAAGGAACATTGTGTGTATAAGGAGGGTACTCATATTAAGGACTTATCTAAACTGAACAGAGACTTAGACAAAGTCTTAATAATCGATTGCGATCCAAACAACTATAAATTCCAACCTGAAAACGCTATCCCAGTTAAACCATGGAATGGTCAAGCTGACGATGAATTATTGAAGTTGATCCCATTTTTGGAATATTTAGCAACCCAACAAGTCAGTGATGTTAAGCCCATCTTGAATAGTTTCCATGACAAAAGTCATATCCCAGTCGAATTTAACGAGCGTGTAGATAAATTGAAGACTAAATTCTACAATGACCAAAAAAACAAACAAAATAACTGGTTACTGAAAGCATTGAGTGTATCGATGGGAAACACAGTCAGTGGCAACTCCACAAAATTTCCACTAGATATGATCCGTGAAGAAGGTGAGAAGAATTATGTCAGATTCATGAAATTGATTGAAGAAGAAAAAGAGAAAATGAAGCTTCAACAAGAGCAGTTAAGTGGACAAACGTTTACGTTGAAGGATTACGTTGAAGGTAACATACCAACCCCAGAAGAGCAAATGCAATTACAAATGGAGAAACAGAAAGAAATTGAGGAAATGTTTGAAACACGTAAGAAAGAGAACAATCAAAAAGTTTGATTGAAGAGGCCGAGTGAGAGCCCCAACAATTCTTTATACTCACCTTGAGCAAATTCAGTGCTTACACCATTGTACATAGTTAAAAACTTTTTGAGAACCCCATGTAAATGAATATGTTTATATATTTATACTTATAATCGTACTTCCCCTGCCTCACTTCCCAGACACACATATATATATATATTACCCGCCCTTCCCTGTCAGTCCCTTGATATATTTCAGAATAGCAAGCCTCTCAAGGTCTTCGTCAACGGATCAACCGGCAGACGATAAACGACAACCGATGCCCACTGCCTTAAGAAAGAAATAACTAGCACATGTCAGAGGCCACCTGTCAACTATAAAAAGAGGAAACAGTAAAGAGCTCGAAGTGTCGGATAGTCGAATGGCTACCGGTCAATGACAAACAGCTATACAAACATTTTGCTAACTTCCTGTTTAGGAGATTCGAGATTCGAGATCCGGCACGTTATATGAGCTTTTTGCCCTTACGCTTCCGTACTTTCCTGATTAGGCAGTGGGTAACACAATTCATTGTGAAAATAAAACATTTCGAAAGTTTTCTACGGCACATTCTCTCTTTCATCTTTCGAAATTTTAAAAATTCAGTTGCAACGCTTTTAATTTTAACATTCGTTAAAGCATCGGAAACATTGTTCTACCAATTACAAATTTAACATTAGGCAATTCGGAAGCAGCGAAAGCTCGGGTTTAATGTTTACTTTAGTTGGTAGAATCTCGCTGAATTGTCTTGGCTTTCACTTATTTGCAAGGCCCCTGCGTCTTGGCTTGTTGACAGATCTTTTGACATGGTAATTATACTATCAACAGTTGGAACAATATGGCTAGCGGAGACTGACGGTGCTAGGAATGTTCGCATTCGCTGATAGCAATTGTCTTTTATTGCGGTATAATATACTATTTCGACCATTTCCAAGAACGGGTTCTTATCCCTTTAGGTTTATATTCTTCCATTTTGCTTTTATATGCTTCTCTTTTTGCCCTTTCTTGGAAATGTAGTGTTCAAAAAAAAAAAGAAAAAACAAACAGAAGCTGTCAATTTTGAACAAGTCGATATCGAAGTGTGTAATTTTCTCGAAACACTTATAAAGAGATCAATAACTTCAAACAGTTTGTCTTGTTCATACACACATATATTTTCTTTGCGAATTAACAGAATATCAATAGGGCTCACACCATATCTGTCGTTGATTTCTACAATCTTTACTCAAACAATGTCTGATAACGAATCTATCACTGCAAACAAAAAGGTAGCGGATTCTATTCCTTCTGTTGAAAAATCGAAGACCGATAATGGAGGTTGGAATTTTCTCAACATCTCTTTATTGGGGATAGTACTAGCTTTATTGGCCACTGTGAGTGTCTTATACCAGGCCAACAGCAACGTTGCTCCAGTTATCGAGAAGATTTATGTAACCGAAACCGTCACGGCAACTACCACCGAAACTAGCATATCTACTTCAGTTAGCATAAGTACTTCTGTCAGTGTCAGTTCCACTACTGCATATGAAACTAAAACTGTTGAAAAAAGAGCTGAATCCTCTGGTAATACATCTCCAAAAAGGGACAGTGATATCATTGAAATGAAATTTCACAAAGATCCAAGAATGATCAATGCTGGAAGAGATGAGGACTATCAGATGCCTTCCTCTGATAAATCTCAAAAAGTTGTCCACCCATTGGATGATGGTGTCAAAGTCAAAGCTGCAATGGTTACACTATGTAGAAACGGTGATTTATGGACTTTAGTTAAAACAATCAGAGACATTGAAGACCGTTTTAACGGAAGATACCATTACGACTGGGTTTTCTTGAACGAAGTAGAATTCACTGAAGAATTCATCGATGTTGTTTCATCTTTAGTATCTGGTAAGGTCAAGTTTGGTTTAATTGAAGAAAAACAGTGGTCGATTCCTGATTTTGTCGATGAAGATATACTAGACAACGTTCGAGATGAAATGTTTGATAACGAGGTTTTGTATGGTGAATCTGTTTCTTACAGACATATGTGTCGTTTCCAAGCTGGTTTCATTTTCCAACATCCATTATTGGCTGAATATGACTATTCATGGAGAGTCGATTCTGATATCAACATATTTTGTAATATTCCATACGATATATTCAAGTTTATGCAAGTAAACAAAAAGAAGTACGGTTTCATTTTATCTTTAGTCGAATATGAAAGTACCATTCCAACATTATGGACTCATGTCAAAAAATTTATTGGCATGCATCCTGAATATTTAAATGACAACAACTTAATGGAATTTATTTCCGATGACGACGGTGAGACGTTCAATGGATGCCATTTCTGGACTAATTTTGAAATCATAGATCTAAACTTCTTTAGATCACAAGCCTACCAAGATTACTTCAACTATCTAGATAGAACAGGTAATTTTTTTTATGAAAGATGGGGTGACGCTCCAATTCATTCTATTGCTGCCGCTTTATTCTTGGATAGAGAGGAAGTACATTTCTTCGATGGTTTAGGATTTTACCATCCTGATTTCTTATCCTGTCCAACAGAAGAAAGCATCAGATTCCAAAACGCTTGCACTTGTGAACCTGCTAAGGATGTCACTTGGTGGACTTTCTACTTCTGTACAAGGCAATTTTTCAGAGTCAATGGGTTAGACTTACCACCAGATGTTCTAGAAGTGTAATTGTAAATAGCTTTGTATATGAGTTTGAAACAACAATGATGACTATGTTAGTAGCTTTTACAGAAGGGCGTATATTCATCATATAACCATACACATAATAAATAAACATAAATAGTAACTCTAATAGAATATACGGAAAATATTAAAACTGTATAATATATATATATATATAAATCCTATTATTCTCAAATAGTACAAACAGGCGGCATCATTTACCTTTAGATACTTTAAATTCTGCGATGCTAACAATTCAATGATCCAACGATACACATTAAAAATATCACTTCCATCTTTTAAATCATTAAATTCTATTGGTGTTTTCTATAAAATGTAAAAAGTTGTGTAATAACTTATCAAAGTGACCTCAAACCATTCATGCTTTTTTCTTTGTGTTTTTTAAAAATATATTCTGTCGTCTCACTGTTTTAAAAGTTTAAAATAATAAACTTATAATTTCTAAAATACCACCACCGACAATTAAAAAGGCAAGAATATAGATCCAAACCTTAGAGATCGGAGGTTGGTCTTTCTTTTTGGATAGTTCAATCTTCTTCTTACCTAGTTTTCTATGATGTTCATTCCTCTTCTTAAACTTTTCGTTACCAAGTTTTTGCTTTAAAGCGTTACTAGCCATTGTATTATATATAATATTAGGAACTGGAATGCAACGTATTCTATACAATAATTTCTCTCAATAGATAATAAGAAACAGACCAATTATGTAAAATGATTACCTTATAATCAATTGATCCAAATAAACTTATATTGACAAAAATATGAACAGATCTTTCTAGATATATTTAATCAATAATATTATCATCTTGATCGAATATCGAATTTCGAAATGTTTCATCAATTCTTTGACCTTTTTCATTGCAACACGTATCTAGTTCTTTTTTAAGAACCGGGTAATAGTTGCCATCGGTCAGCGATGACAGTAATTTGGAAAAAAGCATTTGCTGTCATGAGATGCAAATATATTTTATAACAGACAGTAGATTGGCTATGTATTTCTTTCCAATGGCAAAAATTATAACCAACTATTAATCACCATTGTTTCTCCAAACTAGCTCTTAGGAATGTACATTATTTTGGAATTTGTTTCCCTGATTTATTGAATTGACCACGATTTGAGGTAGACAAAGCAAAAGAAAGATACACCTCAAAAACTGAAACTCTGGATATTATTATTAAGAATCGCTTTATCAATTCAAAAGTATGTCATGGAAAACTACCTTAAAATAAAAAAAGCTCTTTATCACTTGTAATTTTAATATCGTATATAAATCAACTATGCTTTGGAATTGTATCCTTCATCCAATGGGGTATGATTCATCGCTATTTACAAATTCTAAAGAATCTGTTAAATTATATAAACCTTTATTGTAATTTAGAAACAAGAATTCTAGCCATGTTTCTTTATACTCTAATAGCAATTTACTGTTCTATCTCATTTTTTTTTGATATACACTGCCTGGCAACTGACGCAATTGTATATTCCAATGTAGGTTATTCCGGATCATACATGGATGTGGTGAGCATGGATGAAAGCAGCTGCCAGTGTTCACAAACGTCGACATCATTTAGTGGGACTTTTGCTCCCTTTAACGAAGAGCTCTCTGTTCATTTTCGTGGCCCTATTACCTTGCTTCAATTCGGAGTTTACACACCTGGTGGTGGCTCCAGCTATAAAAAAAGAGAGGAACAGGATAATGAACAAGGACATGAACATAGAAAGAGGGAAGCATCTGCAGTTTTAACCTCTACTGTAGAATCCCAATTACCGTCTTCATCATCGTCGTCGTCAACTGGGTCGTCGTCATCTGGAACATCTTCAAGCTGGAATCAGGTAGCTTATTTCTCTCCTGGGTCTTGCTCGAATGTCGTCTTCATGAACCATAAAGGTGATTGGAGCAATTGTTTTGGTAGTGCTCTTACATACTGTGCTTCAAATGGTGTCGATACTGCATCGTCTGCACAAGCTTTGGACGAGGTACAAGTCGGTTCCAACAATGAGTTCATTATTTTTTCAAGCACTGAGTGTAGTGGGAATGACTGTGGCTGTTGTAGAAGCAGCTCAGTCCCATACTACCACGGATTTGGTGGCACATCTAAAATGTTTGTATTTGAATTCAAAATGCCTAATGACTCAGGAAGTTCTACCACCGAGAACGTGGACATGCCTGCCATATGGCTGTTGAATGCGAAAATTCCTAGGACTGTGCAATATGGGTCCTCAAGTTGTTCCTGTTGGTCTACTGGCTGTGGAGAATTCGATATTTTTGAGGTTTTATCAAGCGGTTCTTCTGCTTTAAGCAACGATATACATGACGGACAAGGTTCTGATGGCACTTGCTCAGGGGGCGGTGGTTCCAGTGCTACTTTTGACAGACCTACGAGTAATTCAATGAAGGCAGTTGTAATATTCAATGAGGAGAGTGGCACTATCAACATTGTAAAAGTTTCCGATGATACTACATTTGGAGGAAGTATCGATGCATCAACGGTGAGTGGGTGGCTCTCAACTTCTGGTAATTCAGTATCTCTTTAATTGTTATCTATGACTGTGTATTTGTTTATTAATCTATGATGAGTTATGTATCAAAATCAATATCGTACTATATTATGCATATATATGTGTATATGTGTAAGCACTAAAAGTTACAGATAAGTTCAAGATATTATGCTATTGTATGCTGATTGTCATAAAAGGTTATATTGAACTTGTGTGGGAATATTAAAAATATGTGATCAAATTTTGTCAAATTTGTTTAAGATTTGTATACATAAGAATTTGTTCATGTGTGTGTGTGCGTGTGTGCGTGCATGCGTGAGTCTTGAGTGTGAGTTTTACAAGTCTAATTAGTTCGCTATTGGCAAATAGCTTAAATTTGAGTCTTTTCTTGCAATTTTTAAATTGCTTAATTTTTTTAAACTTCTTTTCAATGAGAATTTATTTTTTGAAGATATTGAATTTTCAATTTGTATTTGTTCAATATCATTATATCTTGATTGCAATCTCGAAAACTTATTATTTTTCCTATTAGTTGCACATAACCAACAATAAAATAAATATTCGGAATATAAAATTGAAAAAGCCAAAATAAAACCTGCCACAACACATGCTAGAATATGAACTGCTAATGATTTAATAAAATTAGCATCGCCTGCATGCCACGAAGAACCTTTTGCGATTGTGAAGAATGAATTTTTATGCATTTTATAATCAGCTGGTTGTAAAATTTTCACCACTGAATTCAAATTCTTATTATATAAACTTGACCTTTTATATTGTTTCCAAACCATACTTATGAATAATGGACCAGTGGAAGACATTATTGTAATATATGGAACAAACCAATTTCTATCATATTTTTTTAAACTCTCAATAACTTTTAAGAAAAAAGGATGTCCTGGAATCGAACCCATCACATCATTTGAAACACCAGTTGGAGATGTTTTTCTTAAGAAAGCAGGAGCTGTTAGTAAAGGATCTAATTTTCTTTGACAACCATCATCTAAATCTATATAAACACCACCAAAATGAGATAAAATGAAATACCTGATTGCATCTGCTCTCTCTATTGGATACTGATAATTTTTAAAAGTCTCTAAAAACCATGAATAGTTTTCTGCAATGAAGTCTTCTGCCATCGCATCAGTCCATAAGATATACTCATAATCTGGATGTAGATCTTTACATCTTTGTTGACCTTCTTTCCAATGTTCTGGGATATCGTTCGTTTTATAAGTTTGATGTATTATTTTTGGGATCAATTGCGGTTTATTCAACATGGAGGGCGTTAAAAATGACGGTAATTCATCATTAGATAAATTTCTATAATTATCGGGATTTAATTCATAGTCCCTAAATGAATCTTTAACTGTATCATCCACTGCTAAAGTTAATACATCGAATGTATAGTACAGCGTCACAACGACGAAAGCAAAATTAACTAAAAACAAATAGATTAATTCACGTTTCATAATGAAGTTTATATGATTTGCAATATTATAATATAGTTTATTATGATCTGATCATACAAGAATATATTATATATCTATACAAATTTAAACACTGTCTCACTGCTACGAGCAAGCAGGAATTCTATCATGTTTATATACAAAATTTGGAACTATGCTCGGCGGCAGATTTACCGAAATTACCATCTGTTACTCGGGAAAACATTATCCAAAAAAAGAAACTAT
This sequence comes from Tetrapisispora phaffii CBS 4417, assembly GCF_000236905.1. Taxonomy (NCBI): domain Eukaryota; kingdom Fungi; phylum Ascomycota; class Saccharomycetes; order Saccharomycetales; family Saccharomycetaceae; genus Tetrapisispora; species Tetrapisispora phaffii. The sequence continues at coordinate 456,505 of NC_016528.1, forward strand.
AAAAGAAGCAAAGCCTGCACGTTTCTTGTTGTTGTACACGTCCTCCCCACGACACCTTCTCTTGCCATTGCGACTAAGACAAACAAAACCCACCGCAAGATATTTTTTATAATGCGGGTTGCACCTAAATATAGAAAAAGCTAATTTATCTTTTCGTCTCCGCCTCTGTGTCTCCCACTGTTGTCGTTCCGGTTTGCCGTTGCCCGCTGCCCCCAATTTTCTAGCTCAAACGCGCACGAAATCATTTTTAACGCTGTGTTTTTTGGTCTTGTCAGTTGTGAGTGGGTTCAGCGTCTTAGTCACGTCACAGACATTGCTGCGCACACCATCCACTGTGCCACCATCGCGTTTCGGGCCGATGGACTTGTGGGCTGATCTGAGTGGTCTGTGATAAGGAAGGCGGGCGAGGGGCGCAGTTCATTGCGTGCGGGATCTTAATTAGGAAATCTAAGTGATTTTTGAATTAAGGTTGACGATAAGTTCCATGAAAAGAGATAGCCAGGAAAAAGGGACTCGCTAGATGGTGGCCAGAGATAGATTTCCCAGCTTACTGTGTGTGCGTGCATTTCCAATAGGAGGAGGGTTTAGATTTGGTGGAGTATGGGAGAGCAAAAAGAACTAAAAAAAAAAGCGACGATTCTTAGCGGTAATTCAGTCAGTTTGTTTTTAGGAATTGTAATTTTTGATGTGTTTTTGGGCGTCACACTGTGGCCCCGCATGTCTTCGTTGGTTACCCGTAAATGACCACGTGACTATCTACACTAAGTTACCGTTGGGTCAGACTGACACCGTGTTTATTACAATCTTTGCTGTCATACGGTCCTAGCGTTTCAAATGGATACGCCTTTCTTGGACGTCACAATGTGATAGTAAGCTTCTATGGCCAAGTTGGTAAGGCGCCACACTAGTAATGTGGAGATCATCAGTTCGACTCTGGTTGGAAGCATAACTTTTTATTTTTTTGCTTATTTATATACAATTGGAATAGCAAATGATATAAAGAGCAATCATCTTCACTTTACAACGAAAGGTATAATATATATTAATATAAAATCGTATATAAATAGGTGCTCTTGCAAACAATCCCTTTTGCACTCAAACAAACTAAAAAATGCACAGCTAATTTTGCACACGCAAATAGATATACATACGTATATATGATGCTCGCTAGAGGTCTTTTTTTAATATTGTCATTGACAATAGTCACCTTCACCAGTGCAGTCACTGTTTCTCGCTTCAATGAAGTTCATTCTTTATTAAATGCATGGATTGATAAACATAAAATAGATTCGAATTCCTATTTTTCTGCTTCGAACTCTATTACCTATAGTATAATTCAATTGAATGATCTATTGCTTGATGAAGCTCTAAGCCACATACAAAAGAATAGAAGTGATATTAAAGATATTAAATCAATAATCCCATTGAGTGATAAATTAAGCGGATTCATAGTAGTGGAAGAAGAACAATAAACAGAATGTATAGTTTAGCTAGTCTTTATTTATTTTCAATACACACACATATACCTATATCTATTTGTATGTTTTTTTATCCTAAGAGTTCCTTGACTCAGTTCGCGTCGGAGTCATTGCTTTGCTTTGTATATCTCGTATAATTTCAGTCTTTTTGGTTTCACATGAATCATCATTTGTAGTACTATCTTCATCAAATAATTTCGTACAATTTTTCTCACATGACCACTCGTTTCCTTTAACCTTCTTTTGACAACATTCTTTAGATTTCGCATCTTGAATCTCGTTGAAATCAAGCTCATACGATCCGTTATTGAAATAAAGCGGAGGCTTCACTCTCTCACCATCAGCATTGAATTTCCTCTTCATCGTCGTTATACTAGTGATTGGCATCGTACTGGGGATGTGTTTGTAATCACCCTTTGGTACTTTTAAACTCTTGCATACGCAAATAAAATCTTTGTTATTTGGATCATCCGCAAACACACAACGTTCTTGTTGGATGTCACCCATCGACTCGTCGAGGAGCTTCTCATTGTTAATCATCTGTCTCTTCAAACTGACGGCTTTCATCGGTTTGAAATTGTCAATGATAGTTGTTAAGTTCGCATCTTTAAATGTATGGTTTCTCACAATATCAGGTGTTGCGGAAGGAGTTATCACTTCAGGGATCGTGATAGAAGGCAACGTAACAGCAGCAGCTTTCTCCCTTAATGAAGAGATACCAGACTTCCACAAATCAACTTCTTTCAAAGCAATTTCATACTTTAAGTTTAACTCAGCGTATTTCTTCTCCCACTCCTTAATTGTTTTCTTCAAACTACCAACCTCATCAGCCAATTCAGATATTCTACTTGTTTTCCTCTCTCTGAATGCACGCTGAGCTTTTCTATTTTGCAACAGCTTCCTTGCCTTCATCTCCTGTTCAGAAAGAACCACTGAAGAATTACCATCTTTCTTAGACTTTCTACCAGGTTTTAACCGTTCCTTTAATATTACGCTATCCATCTTATGAGATAGTCTATGCTTAGTTATTTTATTCTTATTCCTTATTAGTTCTTGCTACGAAAAATACTTGAATAAACCGCTACAGTATTTAGAAATTCAAAATACAAATATAGATATTACTATTAATAATGTTAATTGGAAACGAACGAATCAGCTTGTAACCCATTGCATTATAAATTACAATTCAAGATAAATAATCCGCACTTCTTATTAAATTAAAATTACTAATGTTATATATATAAATATATTATTACTACTCGTGAAAAGAAATTTTTTTGCAATTTAATATATGTAAAAATCTTAATTGCACGTCGTTTTTTTAGTAAAATTACGAAACTTCATACAAAAACTACAAAAAAAGCATTTCGAAAATTCTTTTCACCATTCCATGTACGAACCTGAATGAACTTACGATTAAACCATTTGTTGCAATAACAAGTACGAGTGGATTATAAAATCAATGCAGTAAGTATATGGTGTAAATTCATGTATAGTAAGCAGTAATTCCGATATGTTACCTTCAGTGGTCAAGGTTCTTTTATTATTATCTGAAATGAGACTTTTCGTCGGCTATAAATAAATACAATGAGTTTAGTTTGTTGAAGTTACTGTGCTTGTTTGACGTTATTTTTATTTTTAGATTGTGAAAAGTAGAACATTAAGAAAAACAGACAGAGCATTGAAAATGTCAGCTGAAAACGCAGAGATAATTGCTACAAAACCACCGAAGAATGCCAGTAATAAAGAACAGTTTCAAAGGATTAATTATCTTTATCAACTATCAATGCATTATAAGAATGCTAATTTAGATATTTCAAGAACGTATGTCAATTTGTTAGACACCATAAGTAAAAAAACAAATACGAAGATATCACCAAATATAAAAAGATCATACTGTAAGAAATGTAAACGATTGATAGATTATAAAGACCCGAAAATGTTTAAAGTAGTAAAATCAAAGAATAAAAAGAATGATAAATTCATTATCAATTGTAAATGTGGTTCTAAGAAAACTTTCCCAATAGGACTCAACAGAGATTACAAAACATACACAGAGAAAGAAGGAAACCTACTGGAAATATAAAATTAATCAAATACTAACTTCGAAACAAAGTATTGATGCATGTATACATCTATTATTATATTTGATCGATCTAATTATAATAGCAAGATAGTCGATGAGCTTGTGGAATTAATTATATGTTGCGCTCATTGTTTAACCCGGGCCCACCACATTGGTTAAAGTGGTTAATGGGTAATATGTGAAGGGAGACTCCATTTTCTTAGGAGCGGGTAACGTTTGTGCTACAATTCTGAGAAAGCGAAAAGCTAACAGTTCCGTAACAGATTTCAATTTAATAGGAATTCATTTTGCCACCCAATATAAAAGTAAAGAACTTATATATAAATAAATATAGAACAATAATTATAATTATATATCTATTTAGACTGTACATCGAAGTGTACTAGAAAGAAATAATTTCTGCATAACTTAATTATCTGAAGGAGAGTTTACCGTCGATCTGAAATCCTCAAAGAAGAAGGAACTTAAAAAGCAAAAAAATATACATAAATTGAGTATACACATATAATTGGTTTCAATTAAATAATAAGTCATCGCATTACAAAAAATATAAATATACAGACATGAGTGGTTACGATAGAGCTTTGTCTATTTTTTCTCCAGATGGGCATATTTTCCAAGTTGAATATGCTCTAGAGGCAGTTAAAAGAGGTACCTGTTCCGTTGGTATTAAAGGTGAAGACTGTGTAGTATTAGGTTGTGAAAGAAGATCTACTTTGAAACTACAAGATACTAGAATCACCCCTTCTAAAATCTCTAAAATTGACAATCATATTATACTTTCGTTTTCTGGTTTAAACGCCGATTCCAGAATTTTGATTGAAAAAGCAAGAATTGAAGCCCAAAGTCACAAATTAACGCTTGAAGATCCTGTATCAATAGAATATCTAACTCGTTATATTGCTGGTGTCCAACAAAGATATACACAATCAGGTGGTGTTAGACCATTTGGTGTTTCTACATTGATTGCTGGTTTCGATCCAAATGATAACAAACCAAGATTATATCAAACAGAACCATCAGGAATTTATTCCTCCTGGACAGCTCAAACTATTGGTAGAAATTCAAAAACTGTAAGGGAATTTTTAGAAAATAATTACAATAAAGATGAACCCCCAAAAAATAAAGAAGAATGTATTAAATTAACAGTAAAGTCTTTATTGGAGGTAGTACAAACCGGTGCTAAAAATATTGAAATCACTGTTGTTAGACCAAATAATGATATTATAACTTTAGACAATGACGAAATCGATAAATATGTTCAAGAAATTGAACAGGAAAAGAAACAACAACAGGAGGAAGATAAGAAGAAGAAAAAGCCATCCTCCACATAGTTTAACTTGTCTATTTGATAAATATACATATATATACGTATATATAAATAAATAGATGGACTAAATATCTACACAAAAATTATATTTAACTTCTCTAGTTACATAATTAATATACAGCGCATGTAATAATAAGAGAGCATCTTCAAGCTATTCTACCCTTCCGTTTACTTTATAAAATTTGATTCTATGCTGCGTCGCTGAGTCTCAGAAAGAAATACCATAAAGTTTTGTGCGAAAATAAAACGACGTAAAATACATATATGTATATATATGTATAAATTAATATACCTATGCATTTCTTCATATGTTTACCAACATCTATAATTGATAATTAAAAGATAAAACTATTAATTTACAAATGTCTGTACCAGGAGCAATAGTAGAAGATTCTAATAATATATTCGAAAGTCATAGAATATGGCAAGCCACTTATCCTAATTCAAATTTAACTGAAGTGTCGTTGACTGAGAGAGACAGTCTATTTGATAATGACGAGTTTAAATTAGTTGACGACTTCGATCTGCATTATCAACATTTTATGAGTGACACTACTACATCGAACGGGAAAAGCTCGACAGAAAGTACAATAAGGAAACGGGATCGAATTACTTTAAGACTCAAAGAGTTCAAGGATAAAGTAATCGGAAACTTCCGACGTATTAAAGAAGATAAGACACGTAAACATTCTGGGATAAAAAACACAACCTCCCAGAATATGAATATTAAAAACTATAAAACTGATATAGACAAATATGAGGATCTATTTAGTGACACTGACAATATGAATGTTCCTATAAGAACAGATGCATATCAATGCCCCCAAGATATAAATATGCTTCAAGAACTCTCGCCAAAGCCAATGGAAAATGTAGAATTGCTTGAAACTTAACAAATTATCCAGAATAGATCTCCTCAGATTAAAATATATAATAACGACGAAAATTAAGCAATAAGTCTGCATTTTAGATCGTCGTGTGAAATTTTTGAGATTGTGTCCTGTATACTTTGCGAATAAATAAGTATTTTGCTATTATAACATTAGTACTTCCTAGTTTAAAGTTTAATTTGTATTTTTTAGTTTAATTTCATTTAGTAACTCATTAGATTTTTGTTCATTGATTTTTTCTATTTTCTCTCTCCAATATTTATTTTCAATTGTTAAATCTTCTATCTTTGAGTACAATTCAGCGACTCTTCTATTTAACATATCTCGTTTCTTCTTTGTCTCTTGTTCTCTCAACTTCTTTCTCTGTCTGAACCTTGCACTAGCCTCGATGTTCTTTCTTCTCTTCTCAAGTAACAACTCTTCTTGACATTTCTCATATTCAACAGGATCATCGGACTTGACAACCTCGGAATCTACCTCTAAATCTCGTTCACTCACAGTAAGTGACCTGGGTATCGAATATTCGTCTAAATTTGCCTTTGTTTGCACGCTATTATTGTTAATGGCATCAATTATCTCTTTAGAATTTTCACTACTGACTATAAGAAGCGAAAGTAATTGTGACCCTAATTCAGAATTATTTTTAATTAAGTCTTTCAATCTCTCAGATATATCTGAATTTTTCACATTCAATAGTTGTGACATTTTAAGGTTTTAATAAGTGATATGAATTTTGGATGCCTAGCATACAAGCTCATCCTATATTACAAGTCAACTAACATCAAAAGAACTGAAAGATGAATTTTATATACTCTTTGTACAATATATATATATATATATGTGTGTGTGTGTGTGTGTAACATGAAAATAAGTTTGATGGAATTTACCATACTACAATTTGAGACACTTCCTAGCCACAGCCACAACATTGTAGTTCAAGATATTTATAAACTAAGACGGCTACCTAATATAAACAACGATTTAATTTGATCGAAATGTATGAACTCACTATCTCGGAGGTATTAAATTATAAAACATTACCTACTCCCGGTCAATCACATGCTATGGTAGTATAATGTCTTAAAATGTTATCCTAATGCAGAATGCATTTGCCAAGACAACATCAACCCTTATCACAAGCCGATGCCTATTCCAAATGAACGTTAGAGTATCTTCTACCCCTCCACACACACACTCCAGATATTATCAACCACCACAACCACAACTATGTGTTTTGCTTACCTGCTTGGACGTCAAAGTTTTAAGTTTTGAGTACAATAGATAAGCTATAGTCAATTTGAATTCCACAGTTTTGTATACTTTTCGAAGCAAAACACTTCATCGGATCTGTATTATTATCATTTTGACTCTTAATTGCGTGAGTGTTTTTTTTTGGGCCTTTCCTGATTTTTGAGATCTAATAGAGTAGCTAGTTCTATTAATTGCGGTGGATATTTGATCTTTGTTGGTTTCGTTGTTGCTATCGTTATTTAGTTTGCTGTATTGTTGTGATCATAGTACTTACTGGCGTGTCTGTTATAGCTAGTTTAGTCATGATCAGTCATTATTACTGCTATGTAATTGTGGCGCTTGACATCCCGATCCGGACAATCGATTTAAAACTGCCGGGATATTAGTGTTAACTGTGTGTAACTGTGTGAGGGAGTAAGTGTGTGCGTGTGTATCTGACGTAGACGTCCGAAAAGGGAAAGTTCCGGAGATCGGGTAACATAGTGAGTTCATATGACTATCAATAATTAATAAATAATATATGGCCACCCTAAATGGTGACTAAAAAAAGGATACAACTAAGAGATGACATGTATTGGATGTTGGAAACTATATATATATATATAGAGGTTTATGGGTAGGTATGATTTTATTCCTTATAATGATCAAAGGCGGTAATTAGATCGTTTTTAGAAAATTGGATCGAGGTACCTTGATAGTGTTTGTCAACTAATGTATACAGTTTCAAGTACAAAGAGACAGTCTCACCTTGTATGCTCGACCACAGTTTGTTGCATAGTGATACTCCAAAATCTGTGTCGTTGCTGATTAACTTGTCGAGCATTTCATCGTGTAATGCTTTCACTAATAATCTGATCTCTTGTGAAGTATATGCTGAAAGAATGTTGTCTAAGTTCTGTTTACTGTAGACTGCCCATCTTGATGGATTTACCATTACATTACCATTGCTATTCTTTTGAGAATTGGCTATGATAGTTGTGGCACCGTTAACAAAGGAGGTCAATTTTGGCATCAATTGTAATAGTAAAAACTTCGCATACATTGTCTTTTCATAATCAAAAATTTGTTTGGCTTTAAGGATTGGTTTCTCAAACACGTTATTGTTTAAGTTTAATGAAACAATTGGTAACATTTCTCCTAACCAATATGAATTCAATAGTAACACTATTATTTTGTTAATATCAGTACTAATGTCATCTGCTTTAACATTTTCTTGACTTTCATTACTATGAACACTATTCCGTGATAAAATTTCTGTCACTGCCATGCTAATCTTTGCAAATGATGTATTGACAATTTCATTGACATTGTAATTGGCAATGTTGGTATCAATGTTATGTTCAGTTTTTAATTCATTGAATACAAATGATATTAAATCAGACGAGTTTTTAATGAAAATTGGCATTGATAAGATTGCTGGAGTAATACTATTCTCAGTGCTGTTATTGATGTTCACTAATACTCTTTCATAATATATAACTCTATCATCGATGAATTCAGACCATAATTGTTTAATGGTGGTTGATAATCTTGTTAAAACTGTCAACAAGAAGTCTTGATTTGAGGATTCGAGCTTTTTAATTTGTATTTCAAAAAATAATAAAATGGATGGTATGATAGTTTTATCTAAATTGAAAACTCTTTGAATTTCATTTGTAAATTTAGAAAGAATAGGACTAAAAATTTTAGACACCAAATTTGTTCTGATTAAGTTGGAGTCTCTATCTGAACTAACATCTTTTAAAATTTTCAATGATCCTGTCTTAATATTGTAATCACTATGGTCTTGTAAATATTCATCAAAATCTTTAAACTCAGAAATATGGAAAAAATCATCAACGAAGTTTTGGTAAATGATACATAAGTTTTCAATAGAATTTACGGCTTGTATGAAGTTACTCATATATATTGAGGTTCTTGGAATATCTATTGTCAATTTATTGTTTTTCTTGTAGTATTTCCATTGCTTCAAAAAGCTCTCTTCTTGTTGATGATTCAATGGTGAGTTTTCAAGTTCATTTTGGTAATCAGAAAGTTTATCATCTAAATTCTTAATAATATTGTTAAATCTGGTTAAATAGACATCCTTGATATTGTTGTTCCATTGCTCAATAATCGTATCGTAAGACTCCGGTGAAATATTCTTACAAAAAGAGGTCAATGAAGAGAATATCAATATTCTATTAAGAATATTTGTTAATTGATCATCTGATGATATATCTGTATGAAAACTTTCAAATTTCCTAATTAACTCCTTCTCAACTCTTTGCAAAAACACAGTGGTGACTTTTTCATAGGCTTTTCTCCTTGGTGCCAAAGCTTGCATTTTACCCAGATCAGTGGAATCAGAGCTTTTAAATGGCGTGGTCATATCATTATCTGTTTGACCCTTAATTGCAACAATTGCTTTATATAAACCTTTCAATTGCAATTCGATTCTCGGTAAATTTCTTTCACTGATTGGAGAGCTTAACAACTCATTCAAGTCATTTTCATTTAATGACACAGAATTCAATAATTCAGTCAAAAGTTTCCATAGAACTTTTTTGTTTGCACTTTCGACTTGTAAGCCGTTGGCCTGACATTCTACGTAATCAATATCACTAGAAAGATTATTCATTTCCATTAGGAATAAAGAAAATATTGGTTGAACTTTTTCACATTCAGTGCTTAGAATTTCTTCATACTCTTTCACAGTTGTATCTGTTTTTCCTAAAGAAATTAACCGATTATTAAAGGTATATCTAGTATCTGATAATTGGTTGTCAAGTTTCTGAAGGACATTATCTGTATCATCATCTAATTCCCAATTAACATCCATCAGGATTTCTTCTAATGCTTGATCATCAACTTCCAATGGTGTTAGGAACATCTTAGTCGAATCGCGCTTTTTATTCTCAAGCTCATTATCTTCCATGCTGGAAAAGTTACCTACTAATGGAGCCTCTTCTTGAATGGTTGAAACAGCATGATATTGATGGTCAGCTTGTTGTTCATTGATATATTCCGGCTCCTCTGCTAAATTTTCTGCAAGCCTATTTTTAGACTCCGTATCTATCATTTGACTGTAACGTATCTCATCGCCTTGTTCATATGAAATATCGTTTGTGTCTTCATTTGTGTCTTCATAGGTATCGTCAAACTCAGTACTCTCAGGTCCATTGGTAATCCTATATTTTGATTGACGGGCACTGCTTTCATTTGAAATTTGAGAACTTTGGTAACCATTCATAGAAATTTCTTTTGTTTGATTCAAGTCCTCATTTAAATCTAACTTATAATTATAATCATCATATATGTTACTTTCATTTTCATCGTTGTCTCCATATAAATCTACAACATTGTCGCTTTCAATTTCAGCATTACTTTTATTACGTGAAAGGATGGTTAATGGCTGAGTTTCTTTCTCATCATCGTCGTCAGTAAGTGATGAATGTATGGTTTGTTTATCAGAAAGTACGGCATTTAGATTATCCAGCATATTATCATGTTTTACCAGCTGTTCATAGTCTTCCTCTTCATTGGTTCCTAGTTCAGAATTATAAACTTGTCTGGACTCAATTTTTTGAAAGTTAAAATCTTCCTCCTCATTAGCATAAGCACCGCCATTTACATTGTTGTCATATTCAGTAGTTTGTTGTCTCACAGGTGATAAATATTGTTTATTCAACTGGTTAATAGTAGAACTACTAGAATATGGAGCTTTATTTAAAGAATTTCTTTCTGGAGACATTGATCTATTTTTGGAATTATTAATTGATCCGTGTGTTACTTCATCTGCAATGTAACCGCTATTCAAGTTACTTCTATTGCTGGTTCTATCTACGGATCTTGGTATAACTGGATCATAAACCATATTTGCAGTTGAATTCGAGGATGGTCTATTTGACGCAGTCTCACCTTGGAATGTTCTATCATATATATTGTTCTGTTGATGCTCTTCCAATTGCTGCTGTTCCAACTGCTGCTGCTGGATCGTTGTTGTTGTTGTTGTTGTTGTTGTTGTTGTTGTTGTTGTTGTTGTTGTTGTTGTTGTTGTTGTTGTTGTTGTTGTTGTTGTTGTTGTTGTTGTTGTTGTTGTTGTAAGTGTTGTTGTTGCAATTGTTGACTGTTGAATTGCTAGCTCTGATTCTTTTGGATGAATCACAGCTCTTTCGTAGGATCGCTCATCCAGGTAGAATAAACTTAAATCCCAATGGACTAGTTCAGGGACATGACCTTCGAACGCTTGTAAATATATTTTCACCAATGATTTTATGAAAACAAGCCTTTCCTTTGAAGAATTCGTTTCCCAGTAATATTTTTTCCCGATTGTCAACATAAAACCTTCATTCACCTCGGGTTCTCTTTCAATTCTTGTTAATGATTTCAAATCCCATGTCCTACCAATTTGGAAAGAACCGTCTGGATTTTCTCTGGCTTTGTGAATTTGTATCAAATCTTTGTTTTCAGCTTTGGAACTCAAAATCAAGCATCTTTTTTTCTTTTGATCTAGTTTAACAGGACCCACCGGCTTGGAAGAAGGAAACTTTGCATCTTCAATAATCCTGACGTGCGTTATATAACTATTTGGTTGTCCATTTGGATTCTTTGTATTAGCACTGAAACAATAGTGAATAATATTTCTTCTATCTCTATCATATTGTTCAGCCAAAAAATTAGAATTTGTCGATGACGTTGAAACATTTCTCTTATGAGTGTTATTATTGGCATTACTAATAGGAGGTGTTGCACCTACACTGGTATTTCTAGAGTGTGTATATCCATCATGCGTAGCACTATTGGTCGAGTTATTTCGCTTATGATTACTGTCGTTATTCGAAGACCTTTTAAAAGGGGATTTAGGACCTACCATTTGCCGCTCAATATAAATATTTCTAGATATATAATTTTAATGCACTTAAGTGTGATGGTCCGGTAATTGATTTACTTGTTAATGAATTGCAACAATCAAACCAATGAACTCTTAAAGTTATCGAATCAATTACTTATAGTTATTATATATTGTTCCATATTGTCTCCATGCTTTATAAAAAAGGATAAACGATAAATTGGCAAACTGTTACCCGGTTTGAACATTTCCGAAATCGAAAAAATAAAAAATAAAAAATTTTAGCTTCTTTAGTTACTGCAAAACTACGTTAATAGTGTATGTGTGAACTTGAACTAATCAATATTGTTACCACACAATATAATAATGCAATAGCAATAGCAATAATTGATTCGTATTAAAGACATTTACAATTGTAAGCTTATTAGCAACTAATTGGTAGTTCTGCTATGTGTGACTTTTAGTATTCATTACTGAATATTTGCTTATTTTGTTGAAGTGTACTTATTTTATTTGCGTAAGCTCAATATATCTATATATCTATACATCATAGAACCAACAAACAAAAACGATGGATTTCAACGGTCTAGCACAACAATTCACTGAATTTTACTACAATCAATTCGATTCTGACAGATCTCAATTGGGTAACTTATATAGAGATGAGTCTATGTTAACTTTCGAAACTACTCAATTACAAGGTACTAAGAACATCGTCGAAAAACTAACTTCTTTACCATTCCAAAAGGTTACCCACAGAATCACCACTTTGGATGCTCAACCAGCTTCTCCAAGTGGTGATGTTTTAGTTATGATCACTGGTGATCTACTGATCGATGAAGAACAAAATGCACAAAGATTCTCTCAAGTCTTCCATTTAATTCCAGAAGGTAACTCTTACTATGTATTTAATGACATCTTTAGATTAAACTATTCTGCTTAACTCAATAAATAAATATTTTAATCTATGTATACATATATATTATATATATACTAAAATAACTATCATTCTCTTTTAGTTCATATCATTTTATCTATAATGGAATTCTTTCTTTCTTCTCTTCACTACTGTGTAAACCATTCATATAAATATATATAGGCGGTTAAAAGATAAAACTAAACTTTGTTTTATTCTTTTGAACTTAATAAAGCATTAATTAATTGATGTTTATTTTTTAAGGGACTTTATTAGTACACAGAGAATTACTGATTATTGTAAGTTCAGGTTCATGTTTGTAAATATTTATTTCTAAATGAACTTTGATTCTGATTTGTTCCAAAAATGGCTGTTCACTAGAAGAGTTAAAAACGTAAATTGCATTGGTTCACCCGTTTCTGAAAATGGTGCTGGTGGTAGAGAAGATATTCCAAATGAAATCGAAGAATTGAAAAAAATATATGATGTGTTATATATGAAAGATGTTAGAGATGTGAAGACTGAATTCAGTGATTTGACTGTAGCTTCTGCAATGGAATATCAAAATAATTTAGCAAACCTTTCAGTATCTTCCAATTTTAAAGCAAATAATAACGAATTGTATGATGAATTTATTAAGAGAGTGAAAAGAGAGAAGGTTAATAGAGAACCTGTTCTTTGTAAATCAAGAATTCAGGATCCCGCAATGTTATTATTGCCTCCAAATGAAAGATTATTGGTTGAAGACTTAGAAAATGATATTTCAGAAATGCCTGGTGCACTCGATATAATAAACGTTTATGGCAATACCTTTTGTTGTTATAAAAACTGGTGTTTTACTGCAATCAAAGGAAAAATTTCAATACACAATATAGATGAATTAACCGATGGAAAACATATTTCAACTACCATTGATTTAAATAAATTTTATCAATCAAATAATTTTAATGAGCTTTACTCTTCTTTAGGGATGTCTCGATATGCTCCAATGAAAAGGAACGATGAGTTAGATTTAGATATTGACATGGATATTGACAATGAATTGAATGAACATATAACATTTATGAAAATCTCAAAATTAATGGATATTGATGTTCTGTGTGTGACCACTGAATTATCACATGCATTCATCATTAGTATTCAAGATATATTAGAACAAACTAACATTAATAACAAATCAAATAAGCTATGCAATTTCTCATCTGATATAAAACCAGAAAATTTAAATATATGGATATTCAAAGTAAGTGAGAGTTGTTGGAGTATCGATATTTTTGATAATTTATCTGATGGAATGGCATTTATAGCTATTGGGCATAATAAACCAGGTATTACGATTTTTTCAATTCCATTTGAGAAATTAAAGAGAAACTATAGACCTAGTGTCGAGTACTCTAAATCTAGAAAAATTAATGTTCAAGAAATCTTATGTGGTCATAATATTCCGTCTCTTAAATTTCTCCCTGAGCAGGTTGACTCTAATGGTAATATCCTATTAGTATTTGCATCAATTTTTGGTAACGTTGCTACAATGAAAATAAAACTAGATAAAGATTTTAATAAAATAGTGTGCAATATACATGATTACCAATTGTTTGATGAATATTGTTGGAATATTATTAATCTAAAAAGAACTGATTTTTTGAAGGTATCAAAATTTGAATTTTTAACTCTAAATTATCAAAACAATTATAAAAAATCTATTATAAGTTCTATTTATCAAGATAGTACTTTATTTGGTCTTGTACCAGAAAGTGTCCTTGTATCAGATGACTTAGGAATCGGTACTTTAACCACGCAAATATCGGTTCCTTTGTCAAATATATCACATAGAAGAACAGATTACATTGATTCTGATATAAAATTACGGTATACTTGTTTTGATGATGACAATTCGATAATAGAGGGTACTTTAAAACCTGAGATAGCATTGACATATGATCCATTAAGCGAGTACTATGACTACAATTATGATAATAGTTTAACCTGGGATGATAAAGTGAAATATTCAACAAGAATACAGTCACTTTGTCATTATCATCCGTTTATGGATTACTCTAAGTTTGATTTTGGCAGTAACTTCAATCAAACATTTGAAAAATGGATTATTTCAAACGAGAAGTTAGATGATAATAATAGAAATGGTAATGGAAAAACAGAGTCTAATTATTTACTTGAATATGCTTTCACCTTTACTGATGGAAATGCTGAAGCAAATTTAGGTCGTTCTCAAAAATTGAAATTATGTCAAGAAATGATTGAGGATAATAAATATGAAAACAATAAGCCTAGTCAATTATTGTACATATCAAATGATTGGTATGAAAGCTCTGATGATGAAAATCATATTGATATTACGACACGCTTACCAAATGAACTCATAAAGAACAAAAACTCTCAGAAAGAAATTCAAATAGATAGCCATGCAAAGAAAGTTAAGAAACTATTATTCGAGCTTATAGATAAAGAAAAATCTTTAATTTCTTTAAGAGGATACGAATTGAAAGAATACGACGATGATTTCCTTCTAGTCACTACCAAGAATAAAATATATTTAACCAAATTGCACCCTCTAATTATAACTTCTTTTACAACTGATGATATATTTCCAATAAGTGATATGTCATTTTGTGAATACAAAGAGATATTTCAAGCCATCCATGGCATTAAGTACGTGGTACATTTGAAGGAGGTCAATGCAGTAGCAGTAGCATCATCTGCGGGGCTGATTTCTATATTGAGGCTTACTGAATTTAAAGGCTTGTACTCTTTTAGACAGGAATATATAATGGGTTGGGAGGTTCAAGATCCAAGGACGATGGATCGAACCAATTTTTACTGCATACTGGAAACAATATTGAGAGATGGATACAGCAATAGGTATTACTGTATGACTGACGATTTGCATTTACCTTTCAGGAACATATTAGGTATGGATTATAGGTATATGCCAGGAAATAAAATAGAGGACTACGAACCATATGTGATATTATATGTATATTACGAAAGTTATATTCACCGGTTCAAAATCTCCGTCAATAGCGAATCTAACATCCCTATCTAGTTGTGATTGTTCCTAGAACTACACTAGATTTGGTTAGATGCTTTGCATCCGCTCTGGTAAGTATATTATTAATAAATAAAAGACTATATCATTCCAACTGATTGTGCTAGATGGTACATTGCATTTGTTAATAGAGTGTTATAATTAAGAATATATTATTTTATACGAACTTGTTGGTACTTTATTTTCAGGTAAAAAAAAAGAGGCAAGGAATAAACGCGAGAACGAATAAGTACAAAGAAAAAATATGTATATATAGATATATACAAATAAAAAAAGGATAGAGATTCAAATTTATCAATAAAAGGATACATTTAAGAAGGTTAGATTGATTTTTGAGTAAACCTTGTTACCTCAAAGAGAAAGGGAGAGTATTAACTGAGAGAAAGGGAGAGTATTAACTGGGAACCCTTTAAAAACATGTCAGAAGATATACCTGTGGTGCCAAAGAGACCAACCAGAAGACAAACAGCATCGGAAATTCCAATTGCAAGCCAAGAAGAGAATGTCGACCAAGAGATAGCTAGAGCGAGAGCGATGGGGAAATCCAAGACAGAGGTAGATATTATTGGAACTAAACAAGATGTTACTCTGCCAAACATCCCTGCCAGGAGACCAATCAGGACCTCGACCACTCAAGAATTGAATGATCTGATCGATAGCACGAATGAGCAATTGGATGAAATACAAGCGATCGTTCAACCTAATTTACAGGGGCAGCTAGCGACTCAGGTTGGAGCAGAGGAAGAGGAGATAAAAGAAGAAGAAGTAAAAGAAGAGGGCGAGCCGGAGGAAGAGATAGAAGCAGTGGA
The DNA here is from genome assembly GCF_000236905.1 of Tetrapisispora phaffii CBS 4417. Classification (NCBI taxonomy): domain Eukaryota; kingdom Fungi; phylum Ascomycota; class Saccharomycetes; order Saccharomycetales; family Saccharomycetaceae; genus Tetrapisispora; species Tetrapisispora phaffii. The sequence goes on from NC_016528.1 coordinate 473,163, forward strand.
AACAGAAGAATCAGTTACATTAGAAGAGCCACTTGTGCCTAAGAGACCTTCTAAAGTTAGGACCGAAGTTAAAGAATCCGATAGCAATGGGACTGAGGAGACCGTTGCTAGTGTCGAAGGCACTATTGTTTCCAATGAACTAGAAAAGGTGACTACTGAACCTGAGATTGGCATCGAGAATGAAAGCAATGAAGAAGAGCCAATAGTTCCAAAGAGACCAAAAAAGGTTGCTAGTGACTCTAATGGCGCGACTGCCGAGGCACTAGAAAAAGAAACCGCGTCCGTTGAGCCTGAAGAGCCGATTATTCCTAAGAGACCTTCTAAAGTTGAAGACAACGAGAATGCTAATGATGCTCCAACAACAGAGAATAAGACTGAAGAACCCACCATTCCTAAGAGGCCTGTTAAAGTTAACAATGAGGTGAATGAGAACGCGAACGAAGAAACACCAATAGTTCCTAGCGAACGTCCAGTACAAAAAAAGAAAAGCTCGGCGCCTCCCCCACCAGTTCCTAAGAAACCTTCTAGTCGCATAGCTGCATTTCAAAAGATGATTGAAGAACAACAAATGCAAAACATACAATCGTCTAGCCGTGGCGTTGCCACCAATACTAGTCAAGAGAATCTCAATGGACAAACAACAGACCCAACAACAAAAACGAACAACGGTACTAGTAGTATTGGATCAAAAGCACAGCAATTGACTGGCTTATTTGCATTACCGGGCATGATGCCAATGGGGGGCATTCCGGACTCATTAGCGAAGAAACTGCAACCACCCTCATCGACATCGGAAGGAGTGACAGCAAGTGTTGTCACAAGTGTGACACGCAGAGCGAAAGGACCAAGAGGACGTAAATTACCAAAAGCAGTTGCAAGCATCGAGAAGATTAACGTTGATATCCATAAAAATGATATTGAGATAATCCCCATGTGGAGATTTACATTTGGTGAACCGGCTGACACGGCCACAGTGACAGACACCACACCATCGCCACCGCCACAACCACTTGAAGTAGATGAACTAAATGAATCAGATGGACCAAACGTTGATAATAATGATAATGGGACCGAGACCGAGATCGAGACTGACAGTATTCAAGACCGTGACCAATTGGCTCCTACCGAATCCTTAGAAAAAGACCTTGAAGAAGAGATCGAGACCCAAATGCAACACGAGATCCTAGATTCAGAGCCAGCAAGCCATGAACAATAGATGACACACACGCACACACACACAGTGCCAAGAAACTGAAAGCGCACATTAGAAGTGAACCATGTTACACCGATCTATCACTTCAGACTCTCAGTTCATCATTGTTGGATGATCACCAGAAGTCTGGTTGGCATAAAGTGGATTGCAGATGAGTAGAGTAAATAAGTAAGTAAGTAGTGGCAGTAGTATTCTAGTTCCAACAGTTTTTTTTGTGTGTCTTTTATTTTTGTGTCCTGCCCCCCTCCCCGCACGCACGCACGCACGACCACATAATAAAACATTGTCCAACACCCAAGTAATTGGACACTCACACACTCGCACCCAGAGAAGAGATAGAATCTAGCGTTGTAGTTGGGTTTTGCCGAACTTGCGCTCCATGGGTTGTTCCCTGTTTGCTGTTTGTCACGTCTTATTCTCACGCCACCGACAAAATTGGAGACACAGAGACAGAGAGTGGCAAAGTGGGAAAATCAGAGTTCTGGTCATGTTTTTCGGATCGATTTTCCCGCACTTTTTGTTAATTTTTTCTGTTGGATCAGTGTTTCCCGAAAAACAGTTTCTTTTTTTGTTTGCTGTCGCGGGCGCAGAGGTTAGGCGAAGTAGGGCTGTTGGGCTATCCGTCTCTCCAAACTGGTTGCGGCTGTCAAGTGGCATGCATGGGCGGCTTAGTTTCAGAAACTGACTGTTGCGTGGTGTTCTCAATTGTGAAGGTAAATCTTCAACTGTTGGATTCTCGAACTCTTAAATGTGTATTTCTACTACTAGCACTGTCACTTGCCATACTAAAACAGTCGCACTTAGGATAGATAGAAAGATGGATAGAGAGGTCACCCCATGGTCATCTAATCGCTAGATACACTCTTCCATATATATTTCAAATACTATATAAACTAGCTTAGTTTCGTTCTACGTTTTTGGAACTCAATTGGACCTCTTAGTTTCATACCTAATTTTACTCTGCTATTTATTATACGTTTAATTGTTAAAGATATACTCCATACACTCACAACTGTACTCACACCTATACACATCGCAATGGCTGGCATCAAATATTTACTATTATCTGCTCTAATCTCTCTTGTCGCTGCTGACACCAACAGTGCTCAACTGGCAGAGATTCAATTATTGGTTAACGATATCACTTCTAACCAACAAGAATATTTATCATTGATTGCTAACGGTCAAATCACTTTACCAGCTGATTTATTAGCTTTGTACGGTGTTTACGCCACCGCTACTGACAGTGCTTACACTACTCTTTTCACTCAAATCAATCCAACTGAAGTGCAATCCTTGGTTACGCAATTGCCATGGTACTCTTCCAGATTGGAAAGTGGATTTGAATCCATTCAAGCCGCTGCTTCCGGTGCTGTTTCAGGTGCTTCCTCTGCTTCTGCCGCTTCCTCCTCCGCTTCCAGCTCTAGCTCCTCCTCCTCGTCTGCTTCTGCTGTGTCCTCAGCCGTATCTGCTGCTTCTTCCAGAGCTTCTTCTGTTTCTGCTGCTGCTTCCTCCAGATCTTCTTCTGTTTCTTCTAGACTTTCTTCTATTTCCGCTGCTGTTTCTTCTAGACTTTCTTCTGCTTCTGCTGCTTCCTCATCCGAAACCTCTTCTGCCTCATCCGAAGCCTCTTCTGCCTCTTCCTCTAGAGCTTCTTCTGCATCTTCTTCCTCCAGCGCTTCTTCTAGCGCTTCTTCCACCTCAAACGCTGGTAACGCCGTCGGTGTCAGCGTTGGTGCTGGTTTAGCTGCTGTAGCTGCTATGTTGATCTAAACGTAGAGCCAACCCAATCAAATATCACCCCACAAAAATAAAAAATAAAAAATAACACTCACAAGTAAATATTTTCCTCCATTACTAGCAACAGATAGTATACCCATGTATTTATAAATATATTTATACTATAGGATAATAAAAAATCAATATAGTTTTTCGATATTAATCACTCGAGAGTTGCAAGTGTGTATAGACAGATAGATCGCTATTCTCTACCACTACCAAGTTACGCAACGCTCTCGTCCTTTATCATATTCCATTCTCACTTTTCCTTCATCGACTTTGGCGGCTAAATCTTGGCGGTAAAAGAAGAAAACGCGAACAAGAAAAAGGGACAAAGTCGTATATATAGAAAAGGAGTTTATCTATAATAATGTATATTAAATTTATCTATAAAATCTATAATACTTTCTTTCTATATTGAGAAAGGGTCATTTGTGAAAAGTGTTGTTCGTAAAGGAAAACTGAAGCAATTCGAGTCACTTATAATAAAGCAACTAAAGCAACAATGATGGAACCGAAGCTGACACCGTATTTGAAAGCACCGTTGGTGTTTTCTAGAACAATTGGACTGGAGCTGTGAGCACCAGAACCTTCAGAAGAAATGCTGGAAACTTGAGCTAAAGTGGTAGCAGAGGCCTTGTTGTCAGCGTTGGCGTTAACGGCCTTGGTAGATACAACTTCAGAACATTTGTTATCTTCACAACTGGTAATAGTGATTAAAGTGGTGGTGGCGCCGTCGGTAATGGTGCTGTATAGGGTGACTGGAGAAGCTGTGGTTTCACCTGGGTTTGTGGTGGAAGTGGTTTCACATGGAACAACAACAGTCTCTTTGACAGTTCTGTGGATGGTGCTGGTGATAGTTTGGTTCTTAACAATCTCGGTACAAGCATGGTCATCGCAGCTAGTAATAGTAGCTAATGTAGTAGAAAGATCGGTAAGAGTGACAACAGTGGCACCAGCTTCGTTAGCAGAGGCGGCAGCAGCAGAAGAAGAGGAAGTCGAAGAGGCAGCAGAAGAAGAGGAAGTCGAAGAGGCAGCAGAAGAAGAGGAAGTCGAAGAGGAAGTCGAAGAGGCAGCAGAAGAAGAGGAAGTCGAAGAGGCAGCAGAAGAAGCTTCAGAGGAAAAACCGGCAACAGAAGAAGCTCTAGCGGAAGAGCCGGCAACAGAAGAAGCTTCAGCGTAATGGCCCGCAACAGAAGAAGCTTCTGCGGAAGAGGGAGAACTTGAACATAGAGTAACGGTTTCTTGAACGGTAGCTGAATCAGTGGAAGTTTCAGTGACGGTAACTTGGCTTACAGTCATGTCACCAGAAACAGTGGAAGAAGCTACGGCAGAAGAAGAAGAAGCGGAGGAAGATGCAACAGCAGAGGAAGATACAATGGTGGAAGATGCAACGGTGGAGGAAGCAGCTGGAGTGACTGCAGATGAGGTGGTAGCAACATTTTCATCGTTAGTGTCAATACCAGCTTCAAGAAGAGCAGCAGAAACGGATGGAGCTAATCTGGCAGAATACCAAGATACACCGGTCATCATAAACTCGACTTCGCTTTCATCAATGGTGGAAAAGAATGAAGTGTAACTGATAGTGTTGCCAATAGCTATTTGAATGTATGCAGACATAATTTCAGATGGGAAAGCTTGACCGGGGTTAGCTTCTTGCATAGCAAGATATTGGTCCATGTTGTTCACGATATCAGTCATGTAAACTTCTAACTCAACAATAGCAGCAGATTTGTGGTCATAAGCGGAAGCGGTGGCAGCGGCGGCACTTAATAAGGCAATGTTAGATAACTTCATTTTGTAGTCGATGTTTTGGTTGTGTTGGTTATTTTCAAATAGAATATACAGAAAGACGAATTAATAAACCTTAAAGTGGAGACCTTTATAAGTGTATTTAAGAAGAACGGAACTCTCAGAATAATATTTGGTAATACTTATATATAAATTATTATCTCAACGGAAATCTAGATTTTAATACAACACCAAAGCCAAAACCTAGAGATAACAATAATACTCATTCAAAGACGTTGTTGTCACATCGTATAGTTTACAATAATTTTTTAATATTAGCCAATATACCAACACTGAATTGTTGACATCCAAACCCAAACTAGACTTTGATAAAACACACTTATGATAATAGCAGAACTCAGAAATTTTAATCTGTTTCCTTTTCGTGATTTGACATACAACTTTCAGTGATATTATCAGCTAAATATTATTCTAACGTTCATCGCACTTCTTACATCGAGGTCTCCATACCTAACTGTTGCCAAAATCTTCTATCCGCACCTCGATTAGAGGAACAAGTAAAGTTACCGACCTAAGCTGGTATGCTTTTGGCTTCAAAACGATCGTAAACTGGCATTGCTCTTCGATTAGGTATCATCCTTCTCAATCTCAATCGTTTACAGCCCTAGCTCTCACCTGGAACTTCATCTCTGCTCTTTATTTTCATTTCATGTTGTTTGTCGTTTAGGAGTCTACGCGCGTGCCTTACCGTAATTTTCCGATGCATTCCCAGATCTGGTCGTTGTTCCTTTTCAGTCCGTCGCTTTTCTACATCTGAACGACGATTTTCAGATGTTCCAGGCACTTCCTGTTTGGGTTGACGACGTAGAAGGCATGGTTTCCAGATTACTGGATTTAGTCAGAAGGATCCTAAACGGTTGTTGAAAACTTTGCATAATTACTGTACCAATGTTCTATATACTTGTAACGAAAAAATTTGCAAGTTCATAGAATAAGTTCTAGCCTCACCTAGGGTACCATACCCATTGGATTGAACTAAATATGAAAGCTGCAAATATAGATCACCATTCCATCTAGCACCATGACACTATACGATCGTGGTATTATAATAGGCCATTGTTGTATTTACTTTGCAAACGAATCGCTTCATTGTTTCCAATATGCACGGAATTCTACGAAATTTTTAGAATTTTATTAACTTAGTAATAGGAAATGCTTCGTTAAGTTCCAAAGCATGTTCCTGGTGTTGGATTAAATCTGAAGACAGCACCACAAGTCGTTTACAGTTCGAGGATACGTTTATTGGATCTGTGAGAGACTAATTTTGCATGTGCAGACAATAAAAACACGTCAGAAAGAACATTAAGTTAGTGTAACCATGTTTCAGGCCAAACGAATGTGCTATACCTCTACTATATATTGCAGAGTGGCATGTTCGCGATGTTTATTTAATTTGATAGATTTGATGTTGTTTTTGTTGTTGATGTTATTGTTGTTTGTGTTTCTTGTCATGTTCAATTCTGGGATGATGTTGTATTTGTTTATGAGATTCTTCTCAACTTAAAACAATTCCAATTGATATATAAATGGGTTAATATTTGACAATTAAGACAATTGAGAGGATTGTTCTTTTTTATGTCTCATATTTTGGTATTACCAGTCTCACTCCAGTAGTACGAAATAATACCAATAATACCAATAATACCAACTACAATGCAAATGTCTATCGCTAAATTCGCTGCTTTATTAGCCGTTGCTGCTTCTGCCAGTGCCCTAACCACCGAACAACAAATTCAAGAAATGGAAATTCTACTAACTGATGTCGGTGCTAATTTAAATGATTACGTTGGTTTAGTTGGTCAAATGGACATCCCAGATGCCTTATTCGACATTTACGGTGAAATGTTAACCGCCACTGATGACTCTTACACCACTTTATTAGCTCAATTGGATATGAGCCAAATCTCCACGATGATGACCGCTTTACCATGGTACTCTTCCAGATTATTACCATTAGTCTCAACCTTCAATGACGTTGCTGCTGCTGCCGCCACTTCCAGCACCGCTGCCGCTGCCACCACATCCTCTTCTGTCGCTGCTGAAACCACATCTTCTTCTGTCGCCGCTGTTACCACATCCTCTTCTGTCGCCGCTGCTACCACATCTTCTTCTTCTGCCGCTGAAACTACTTCTACCTCTGCCGCTGCCGAAACCACTTCATCTGCCGCTGCTGCCAAGACTACCGTTGCTGCTGTCTCGCAAATCACTGACGGTCAAATTCAAGCTACTACTGGTGCCACTATTAACGAACAACTCGAAAACGGTGCCGCTAGAAACGTTGCTGGTTTAGGTGCTGTTGCCTTCGCCGCTGCCATGTTATTATAAGCTCAATGGAAAATATAGAAATTATTTTATACTAAAATTTACGGAATAAATTTATTCGAATTTTCATGTATATATATTATACATTGCTACGTATCTTTGATGAAAAATCGAAGTTTTATATAACTAGTTATAGAATTAAAATAAAGGAATTAAATTAAAGGAATTATTTTGTTTTTGTTATTTATCGCAGGAGTTTTGCATTAAGCTTAACACATAGTTAATTTTTAAGGTCAAAATGCGAAACAAATTAAGAACATTTTTTATTAGAACCACTCAAAACATGTTATATACAAAATGTAATTAACAGTTACAGTTTATGGTTAGTAGTTTCAATTATAGAATAAAGACTAGTGTGTCATGTTACAGATTTAAAATACTCTTCTGTACTGGCGTCACAATTTATTTTTTATTACCCGGTGTTGTGTCAGTGAATAGGGGTCTTTGTATGCATTTCGTTTCTTTAAATTTTATTATCATTTTCTCGCGAATATTAAAAAAATTAATTCATTTTTAATAAGACAAAAGCACAAAGGAATTGTCTGACGAATCTACTAGATATCACTTTTTTCAGCATAAATTTTTGACGAAAACTTACTATATAATTCATTAAAACTATAATATGCTAATTTATGTATTATATATATAAATACAATAATTTTCAAATTCTTTCAATTCAAATTTAAAGGTCCATTGTTACTTGGTGATTCTCTTCTTTAGTTTAAGAAGATAAAGCTAAGGTAACTGAACTGTATAGAGTGGAAAAATTCAAGAAGTTAAGCTAAGACCATGTTCAATTCCTACAAACAAGGTGGAATGCAGCCACAAGGTAATAGCTACTTTAATCCACAGCAGCAGCAGCAGCAGCAGCAGCAGCAGCAATTGAATAATGGTGCTTATAACAATTTCAATTCCGGCTCACAACCTCAATTACAGAACCAGCAAAGTTTTGATAACAATATGTTTCAGCAGCCTCAGCAACCTCAGCAGCAGTCTCAGTTTGGTAACGGCCTTATGAGTTCTGGTACTCCTAGCAACAATTATATGCAAGTTCCTGGTGTCCAACAACAAGCATCTTCCATGTCATCTTTACAACAGCAGCAACTTGGTGGCTTTTCGTATAACTTTCAAAATCAACCAATGCAACAAGTCACCAATCCTAAGATGAGTCAACATTTTAATCAAGTTGGCTCAACGCCATTGAACTTGGCGTTATCAGCTTCCCAAAATGAAAATATGAACATGGGTTTCAATACGCCCGTTCAGGATTTTCAATCTCAAAGCCAAGCACCTCTACAAGGTCAGATGACTAACGCAACCTCGGCAACTATGCCAAATGGGATTCAATCCATGAATCAACCTCAACCACTGCAACCACTGCAACCTCAAAGTACTGGTATGTTTCAACAACCATTGCAACCTCAAAGTACAGGTATGTTTCAACAACCATTGCAATCTCAAGGTACAGGTATGTTTCAACAGCCTTTGCAATCTCAAGGTACAGGTATGTTTCAGCAATCTCCAATGCCAACTCAGCCTTTGCAGCCACAGCAAACAGGCTTTTATGTGCAACAAAATGCTGCTCCATTGGAACCTTTAAGACCTACTGCTACTGGATTCGTTAATTCATTTGCAAACAACGGTATCAATAATGACTTGAACATCCCGGCTGTCAGATTATCTTTTATTACAGCCCAAGATCAAGCCAAATTTGAAACATTATTTAGAAGTCAAGTCCCAAAGGGATCAAATACCATTTCCGGTGAAAAATGTAGAAACATTTTAACCAAATCAGGTTTAGAACCTTCTAAATTGGCTCGTATCTGGACTCTTGCAGATACAAATAAGGCTGGTGAACTATTATTCCCCGAATTTACTTTAGCAATGTATTTGGTTAATCAAGTATTGAAAGGTGATTCTATTCCTTATGAATTGAGTAGTAAAACTAAAAATGAAGTTGAACATTTTATTGATGTAATCAATAGTCATATTGTTAATACTAACGATAAACAATCAACACCGTTTGACAATTTAATGGGTTTGTCTCAAAACTTCCAATTACAACCTCAGAGTACTGGTATGATTCCGCCAACTTCATTTGGCATGCCAATGCAAGTAACAGGTGGCACTTTACAACCTCAGTCAACTGGTTTCATGCCCCAAACCTCTTTCGGTATGCCAATGCAGGCAACTGGTGGCGCTTTGCAACCTCAATTGACTGGTTTTATGCCTCACACTTCTTTTGGTGCTCCTTTGCAAAATCAAGTTACCGGTGGTTTTACCTCTAACATGGGCACGCGACAAATACAGCCTCAAACTACTGGATCTATGGTTCCTGGAATTTCTCAAAATACCACAGGTAATTTCGGTGCAGTTGGACAACCATTCTTACAGTCTCAACCAACTGGTTTCTTGCCGCCTTCCAATTTTCAAGCTACCTTGCCATTAACTGCTCAGAAAACTGGTATGGGTAATAATGAAATTTATACCCACTCCAATTTTATTAACAACTTGAATCAGCCAGAACAAGAAACTATTACACCAGAAGAAAAATCTTTGTTTTATAAAATATTTGAAACTTATGACGTACAAAAGAAAGGATTATTGGATGCTCCAACAGCAGTCGAAATTTTCAGAAAATCAGGTTTGAACAGGAGTGACTTGGAACAAATATGGAATTTATGTGATATTAACAACTCAGGCCAATTAAACAAGCAAGAATTTGCTCTTGGTATGCATTTAGTCTACAACAAATTAAATGGTAAAGTCATCCCAAATAGTTTACCTCCAAGTTTGGTACCATCAAGTAACAAGATTTTAGACAATGTTAAAAATCAATTAAAGACTGCTCCTGGTGCTTCTAATAAGAATTCAACTTCAGGTATAAATGGTTTAAGCTACAAAAATAATGATGAGGAAAATAGTCTGCCAAGCTTCAGAAACCGTAGAAAAACATTTAATGCTGTTACTCCGGCTGTTGAGCAAAATAATGCTGAAGCACAAACAGCTCCAACAGATCAAAATTCTGCAAAGTTGCCAACTGCTAACACTAGCGATGATAAGGCTACAAAATTGCAACACTTAATTCGTGAAAGAAGATCTCAATTGGAAATAGAAATTTCAAAAAGTCGCCAATTATTAAATCAATCATCGCAAAGCCAACAATCAGATTTAAGAATCATTCAGTCTTTACAGAATAAGATTAGAGATATCCCTGCCATTGTTGAATCCATAAACAGTGATACGCCTGCTGATATTAATGAACGTATCGATATGATCTTGACAAAATTACCAGTATTGTTTGATCAAATTTCTGAAATTGAAAATAGTATTAGTAGTGCAAAAATTTCTCTTTACAACATTCAAAATCCATCAGTGATCGTTGCCTCTGGTAAAAATGGTGAAATAACAGAAGAAGATAGGAAAAAAGCGAAGAGCAAGGCGTTATTAAAATCTAGAATGGCTTCATTGACTGGTAAAGGTGCCGATGTGTCACCTTCTATTGAAGAAGAAGAGTCTAGATATAATGAAGCAATTTCTAATATAAGAGCAGAGAATGTCAAAAACAAAAATATTATTTCTGATATCAGGAGATCCATATCAGAAATATTTTCATCCATGATGTCAACCGTCAGCGGCGGAACAATAGGTGCCAGTCCTGCTCAATTTGAAAGATGGGAATTTGGTGTTGGTCTTGAAAGTGAAGTCACTAATTTCATCAAAGAATTGAAAAATAAAACGCAGGTTAACTCAACTGAATTAAATAGCTCAAAAGAAGATACATCATATTTACAAGAACAAGCTAATAAAAAGATGGAGCAAAAACTTGCAGAACTAAGATTAAGCCAACCTGGATCTAATATTCAAAACTTTGTTAAAGATCATTCAAACATGACTATATCTCAGAATGATACTGCATCTCCATTTAACAAATCTGAAGAAGAAAGTGATGATGAGGAAGAAAAGAGATTGCAACAAGAACTTGATAGCTTAAAAGAACAGAAAAAATATGAAAAAGAAAAGAAATTGGCTCAATTACGCCAACAATTAAAGGAAGAACGAGAATCTGAGAATGTAAATGTATCAGTTGATGAAACACCAATATCAGCTGTTTCCGTGCCAACTTATAATAGCCCTCAACCTATCCAAGATACTTTAGCGACACATCAGCAAAATATCTCTCAACAGACTGCTGAGCCAAAGAAACAGTACTTCAAATCTGAAAAAACTGAATCTAGCCAATTTGATGCCAATGCTGCCGAAGTCCAAAGGAGATTGCAAAGAGGTTTAGATGATGATGATGACGGTTGGTCAGATGATGAAAATGCAGCTAAGGCTGCTGCTCCAGTTGTTCCAGCTCCAGTTGCCCCAACTATTCCAAATCAATTAAATGTAGAAGTTCCTGTTTCAATTGCTCCACCTCCTCCATCAATTTCTACTGAAACAAGTGCACCAATTCCAGTTGCTCCACCAATTCCAAATCAATCAAATGTAGAAGTTCCTGTTGCAATGATTCCACCTCCTCCATCAATTTCTACTGAAAAAAGTGCACCAATTCCAATTGCTCCACCACTTCCCCAAGTTAGTGTGTCATTACCTGATGTTATAGCGGCTCCACCACCTTTACCTAATATAAATGGTGGTGAATCAGCTATGGATTCGGATCATGATGACGTTCTCTCTATTCCAGAATCAGTAGAATCTAATGATGCCAACTTCGAGTAAGGTTTCTTTAATCTAAATTTTGACATCATTGTGATTTTTCACAGTTAGTAACTAAATAATATATGACTTTAGTGATATTTTGTTTATTTTATTGAAATACATATAATTTACATTTTAAAAGTCAGTTTAGCTATTGAAGCATAATATTTGAGTTTTATTTATTATTGAATAAATATTTAATAATAATATAATATTACACTTTTAACCAATTTTTATATGTCCTAGAATATATAAAGAAAAATACGTATATTGTATATAATAAATTGGTTCTAGATTGAAATAAAGTCTTTTTTAGAGCAGATGCATATAAAGAAAAATTCTTTACCGATATTTATATGGAACGAAAGTCGTTGATGGTCGGACTTTTAGAATAAATATATCGAACGAACTAAAATTTTAGTAAAGATGAAATGATTCCGAATTGGTATTAGGTAACAGGAAACATTAGAATTGGAACTTATAATAATAACGCGGCAATAGCAGTAAGTAAGGAACCAGCGCTGACAGCAGTCAATTTGAAACCAGCATTTTCAGCAACAAGAACACTAGCAACAGAAGTTTCAGCAGCTGCAGATGATGATGAGGTATGAGACATTTGCAAGGTAGTTAAAGTAGTAGATATGATGTTAGTTTCGGTGACATAAGTGGTGGATTCAACAGAAGAAGAAGAGCTTGCGGAGGTAGTCTTAGCATCACAGGCATTATTAGAACAGGAAGTGATAGTGGCTAATTCCGTAGATAATTGAGTCAAAGTGGTGGTTTCATTAGAGTAACTGCTGGTAGTGGAGTTGTCGTAAGTAGAAGAAGAGTTGTAGAAACCAAAGGCTTGTAAGTCAGCGTAAGCAGAAGTAAAGGAAGTAGCTTCAGTAAAAGAAGATGATTCAATGACGGTGGATGAGGTAACTGGTTCAACAGTAGTCGAAGAGGTGGTTGGCTCGACAGTAGTCGAAGAGGTGGTTAGTTCAACAGTAGTCGAAGAGGTAACTGGTTCAACAGTAGTCGAAGAGGTAACTGGTTCAACAGTAGTCGAAGAAGAAGAAGAAGAAGATTCGACAGAAAGAACTTCAACACTGGCAGCTACGATGGTAGTAACTGGAGTGGTGGTGGTGAAGGTGGTGGAAGTAGCATCTTTGGTGATGGTTTCATAAACGGTTATGACTGAAGTGGAAGTGGTAGTTAAGTCATCAGCTCTGGCAAAAGTAGCAGCAGATAAGGCTAAAATGGTTGATAATTTAGAGAATTGCATTGTTTAGGTTGAAAATAAAAATTAAAGTTAAAGATTGAATTGGGGTGAGTAAAATTTCTAGTGAACGACTTAAAGTTTGCTTGCTTGTGGCTTTTTGGAAAAGAAAAAGGAGTGTGAATGTACTTTGATAAAAACAAGTGTTATATATGTATTATAATATAGAGTAAGAGAAAAGGTAACTATCAAAATATGATTAATATATAATATATGAAAATGATCTTTCATGAAGCTAACAACCAATAAAGGTTTTGAAAGTTTGGAGATGTGCAATCTTTCGGATATCTATATATAATATTCCACTTTCTAGTTATTTGTTTGTTATTGCTATTGTTTGTTGTTTTCCACCTTCTTCTATGCATTGATTGATTTATCTGTATATGTGTCCAAGTTTAGTTTCGATATTCACTTAGTCGCTTCTACTTAGAAAAAATGGAACTAGTGCATATCCGTTATAGGAATTGAAAGATCTGAACAACAACGAAATGTTGATTTGTTTTTGTTATTTTTTTTTCTTTTTCTTCGACGGCTTGCAGAAGAGCGCGCACAAAACCGAATCAACAAATTTTTTCTTCCACGCAGATTTATCAATGTAGATGCCTGTAATTTTTGTCACATATCCGAATGCGGTAATATTCACACATGCTAGAACCCTGTTGGCGTGTCGTTCTCAACGAAAAAGTTTATACTAGACCTAAAACGGAAATCAGTTTACCTCTTTGGGTTGTTTTTGTTTATTTTAAATAAACAGATGTAGGATCTCCCAATTAGGAATCGTAAGTAGAGAATTTTATAATCAGAATGTATCTTAAAGAGGATACAAGAATTTTCAATTAGGCTTAATTAGAATAAATCGGGATAACAAGTTCGGTTTTTAAAGTGGACTATCTGTAGTTCTACTGAATGTACAGTTCGTTTTCCGAATTCTTTTTGTTTTTTTATCTTTGAGGCATTACAGTACACTCTACTACACTACCGACACAATATATATTTATACCATGGTCTTATTATTTTTGCTTTCTACAATTACACTATTGAATGTTGGGTTATAGTTTGCACAAAGTCTTGAACAGTTAATTTTTTCTAGAAACTTCACACTGCTTTTCTGAACTCAATGTCTATCAAACTGTTAAGAATATCAGTAATGAACTAGTACCAATATCTTACCATCTCATATTATGGTTCGAGTATAGGAACAATTAAGAGTTTCTAATATGAACAAAATGTATGACTATATATATGTATATACGTGTGTGACCTTAAATAAGTTTTTGTCATTACAGTGGAAATGCATTAACTATTTCAAGTTTCAATGGTAATTAGAGATTTTTTTTTCATTACTGTGCAGTCATCTATTTTCAATGGTTATCTCCACTTTGACCACTATGTATCATCATCAATGTACTTAAAAGGAAGTACCCAAAATTGAATATCTGTACGATTAATTTTATCTTAAAAAACCATATTCAGGTTTATATTGTGTTAGTCTATCAAAATTGTGTAAATAAATAAAGTTTATAAATTCAATAAAGGGTTGGGTATTAGTAATTGAGTTTGTTAGAATATTGAAGTTCTTCGAACTTATAATAACATAGCAGCGGCGAAGGCAACAGCACCTAAACCAGCAGCGTTTCTAGTAGCACCGTTGTCAGTTTGGACGTGGATGGTGGCAGTAGTGGTAGCTTGAATTTGACCGTCAGTGATTTGCGAGACAGCAGCAACGGTAGTCTTGGCAGCAGCGGCAGATGAAGTGGTTTCGGCAGCGGCAGAGGTAGAAGTAGTTTCAGCGGCAGAAGAAGAAGATGTGGTAGCAGCGGCGACAGAAGAGGATGTGGTAACAGCGGCGACAGAAGAAGATGTGGTTTCAGCAGCGACAGAAGAGGATGTGGTGGCAGCGGCAGCGGTGCTGGAAGTGGCGGCAGCAGCAGCAACGTCATTGAAGGTTGAGACTAATGGTAATAATCTGGAAGAGTACCATGGTAAAGCGGTCATCATCGTGGAGATTTGGCTCATATCCAATTGAGCTAATAAAGTGGTGTAAGAGTCATCAGTGGCGGTTAACATTTCACCGTAAATGTCGAATAAGGCATCTGGGATGTCCATTTGACCAACTAAACCAACGTAATCATTTAAATTAGCACCGACATCAGTTAGTAGAATTTCCATTTCTTGAATTTGTTGTTCGGTGGTTAGGGCACTGGCAGAAGCAGCAACGGCTAATAAAGCAGCGAATTTAGCGATAGACATTTGCATTGTAGTTGGTATTATTGGTATTATTGGTATTATTGGTATTATTTCGTACTACTGGAGTGAGACTGGTAATACCAAAATATGAGACATAAAAAAGAACAATCCTCTCAATTGTCTTAATTGTCAAATATTAACCCATTTATATATCAATTGGAATTGCTTTAAGTTGAGAAGAATCTCATAAATAAATACGACATCATCCCAGAATTGAACGTGACAAGATATTCAAGAAATGTAAAGTACAACAAACAACTGAGCTAAACCAAACTCGTCAAATAAATACTTATCATGGACATACCACTCTGTAGGATCCATACAACCGGTTTAGGACATCCGTCTAGTATAAAACAAGTTTACACCTAAGCCGTCCCTTCTTCCGACGCGTTCGTTATACATACATGTCAAAATAGTCTCTAGCAAACCTGTTTTACAAATACTTACGATCCGTCGTCCCATCTTCAGGTTTAGTCTCAACATCGTGCGGAACATCGCGGATCTCCATGATACATATCCGACGTCTGAACTTCATAAAGTGCCCAATGTTTCCCAGAAATTCTTGCGAATTGAAAATATAATTGAGATCCAGTCACAAACAAAATAGACAGGTTCAATAACAGTACCATGGGCAGGAGTTCGTGAAAAAATTGACTACAAGGGTCTCTCACGAAACCAAGATTACATCTTAACATGTTGCTAGAAGAAAATTACGATCGGGATTTTGTACATACAGATCTGCATTACTTCTTAACGGACATGGCGTCCTATATGAGATTAGGACTTATTATGATGCAGCTACAAGTATTTTATTCAATTAGACATGTGACGACGATACAGCACAAATGAAAAGTTTTCAACAACCGTTTAGGATCCTTCTGACTGAATCCAGTAATCTGGAAACCATGCCTTCTACGTCGTCAACCCAAACAGGAAGTGCCTGGAACATCTGAAAATCGTCGTTCAGATGTAGAAAAGCGACGGACTGAAAAGGAACAACGACCAGATCTGGGAATGCATCGGAAAATTACGGTAAGGCACGCGCGTAGACTCCTAAACGACAAACAACATGAAATGAAAATAAAGAGCAGAGATGAAGTTCCAGGTGAGAGCTAGGGCTGTAAACGATTGAGATTGAGAAGGATGATACCTAATCGAAGAGCAATGCCAGTTTACGATCGTTTTGAAGCCAAAAGCATACCAGCTTAGGTCGGTAACTTTACTTGTTCCTCTAATCGAGGTGCGGATAGAAGATTTTGGCAACAGTTAGGTATGGAGACCTCGATGTAAGAAGTGCGATGAACGTTAGAATAATATTTAGCTGATAATATCACTGAAAGTTGTATGTCAAATCACGAAAAGGAAACAGATTAAAATTTCTGAGTTCTGCTATTATCATAAGTGTGTTTTATCAAAGTCTAGTTTGGGTTTGGATGTCAACAATTCAGTGTTGGTATATTGGCTAATATTAAAAAATTATTGTAAACTATACGATGTGACAACAACGTCTTTGAATGAGTATTATTGTTATCTCTAGGTTTTGGCTTTGGTGTTGTATTAAAATCTAGATTTCCGTTGAGATAATAATTTATATATAAGTATTACCAAATATTATTCTGAGAGTTCCGTTCTTCTTAAATACACTTATAAAGGTCTCCACTTTAAGGTTTATTAATTCGTCTTTCTGTATATTCTATTTGAAAATAACCAACACAACCAAAACATCGACTACAAAATGAAGTTATCTAACATTGCCTTATTAAGTGCCGCCGCTGCCACCGCTTCCGCTTATGACCACAAATCTGCTGCTATTGTCGAGTTAGAAGTTTACATGACTGATATCGTGAACAACATGGACCAATATCTTGCTATGCAAGCAGCTAACCCAGGTCAAGCTTTCCCAGCTGAAATTATGTCTGCCTACGTTCAAATGGCTAGAGGTAACACTATCAGTTACACTTCATTCTTTTCCACCATTGATGAAAGCGAAGTCGAGTTTTTGATGACCGGTGTATCTTGGTATTCTGCCAGATTAGCTCCATCCGTTTCTGCTGCTCTTCTTGAAGCTGGTATTGACACCAACGATGAAAATGTTGCTGCTGCCACTTCTCAAGCTGCTACTGCCTCCCAAGCTGCTGCCACTTCCCAAACTGCTGCCACTTCCCAAGCTGCTGCTGCCGCAAACACTATCAACTCTTCTAACTTAGTCATCTCTTCTAACTTATATTCTAACTACAACAGTACCGTCACAGCTAATGTTACTGATATTTCTACTACTTTAGCCACTATTACGAGCTGTGATGATGGTAAATGTACTGAAGAAACTACCACCGTTAAGGTTACAGACAATGGCACCATTTTAGAAACTGTTACTAGTTGTGGTGAAACCGGGTGCACTGCATCTGCTAGTATTAAAGTTCAATCCTCTGCTACTGCTAGTACTACCCCAGTTGTTGCTGAAAACCTAAATGGTTCTTCCAAGTTGAACTTCGGTATGGGTGCTATCTTAGCTGCCGCTATCCCTATGTTATTATAGATAGCAATATTGTAACATTTATAGAAATTTTTAATTTATAGACAATAATAAATGCTTTATTTTATTTAAAAACTCTATTTAAGTAGTTTCTCATATTATTTTTACGCACTACACATCATTAGATAGATGCAATTCACTTTGATTCTTATCTATCTATTCGTGAGGCTACAAGATATTATTTTAATTATATCAAACGAATAAAATAAAAATACTTTCTTTAATTATTATATATATTCTTTAAAAACGTCTTATAATACATCTAATTGTACATTAATCTCTATATCTATATGTGGATGGGTATGTTCCTTTTAAATTTTTTTTATCACTTTAATTAAATAAAGTTGATTATAATAACATAGCAGCGGCACCAGCGACCATAGCACCAACACCAGCACCTAAAGCAGCAGCGTTGTTTGCAGAAGTGCTAGTAGAGGAATGAGAAGCTGATGATAAGCTGGATGCGCTAGTAGAAGAATGAGAAGCTGATGATGAGCTGGATGCGCTAGTAGAAGAATGAGAAGCTGATGATGAGCTGGATGCGCTAGTAGAAGAATGAGAAGCTGATGATGAGCTTGAAGAGGATGTTGAAGATGAGGCAGCTGCAGAGGAAGAAGCAGCAACAGAGGAAGAAGCTACGGTAGAGGAGGAAGCTACGGTAGAGGAGGAAGCAGTAGCAGAGGAGGAAGCAGCTGCACCAGTGGCAGCGGCATTGTGAATTGGTAAACCGTTAGAATCAGTAGAAATACCATTACTTGAGAAGTAAGAAGCTAGAACAACAGCTAATCTGGTAGTGTACCATGGTAGTTGGGTCATCACATCTTCGATGGCGCTAAAATCTAATTGAGTGAATAAACTGGTGTAAGCGTCATCATCTTTCTTGTAAGTTGTCATTTGAGTGTAGACTTCTAAAACACCGGCTGGTAAAACGAAGTTGGCATTGTTTTCAGCGTAAGAAATATAATCCATTAAATTATTTTGAACATCATCTAAACAAGCTTGGAATTCAATAACGTCAATGCTGTCGATATCGTAAGCAGCGACGTTGGAGGCAGCAACGGCTAATAAAACAGCTAATTGTTTGAAAGATGGCATTTTATATTTTTGAATGTGTATATGAGTGTGTCAGTGTGTACTGTTTTAATTGTGTTTTTCTGAAGACTAAGATGTGAAAGGATATATAATAAAATCAAGAGGTCATTAACATTAGATCAATATAAAAAATGATAATTAATTGACTTTATATATGTCAAAAATAATTAATAATGTCTATCAATTTTTACCATTTCAAATTAATCTTTACGATGAAATAAAACTATTATAACACCTCTTAATTCTTTTAGTTATTGATCATCCCATGGAAGTATAAGTAAATTTATTATTAAAAAATAGCGTTACTTCTTCACCTTCTTATAATTATCTAAGGTAACACGTTGCTAAACATTGAGGTCAGTACTCGTATATGTAGCATTTGAATACAACTATGTTTATGAATTGTAACATTATCATATCATTATACTTTTGTTAAACAAAATTCTATTGACTTTTTTATAGAGGTACTCTTTTTTTTCTTTTTTTATGACTTCGTATAGAGGAATTCGGAATATTATATTCCAAAATTCGTTCAGCATTGCAATAAAACAAGCCAGAAAAATAAAGAGAAAGACAATAGTTAGTTTCAAATAATAAGATTTCTGAAACTAATAATGGAAAGCAAACAAGCAAGAATGAAATAAATCTTGTAAAACTATGCTCTAAAACATGAATATAGGTAGATATCAATTTTTTATATAACCCAGTAATTAAGAGATTCCATAATGTTGCATTTAAACCGTACACTCGTAACAGCAATAAGGAGGAGAGAACAAAAGGTTTAGTTAACTTATAATCATCCGTAAACGAAAGTCAAGCACGATAATGAACATTTAGTTCAATAATATTTCTAAGTTTTATATATCCATATATGTTTCTACATATATGTGGATAGATGAATGCATTTGTTAGCGCACCAAACTACTTGCTAAGAGAGAGCAAGAAATGGCATAGCCATTTGTATGAGGGCTGTGTCTGTAAATTACAGTAACTCTGAAATTATCTTTGTACGAGATCTTTCTTTCTCAGTACTTGGATCTAAGGTTCCTCAGGTAAAACTATCTATTCGTAACTTGAAGTTGAACAAGAAAAAAATTGATTCCGTAGAACACAGCATAACTAATACTCAAGTGGTATGCTTATGATCCCTATAAGAATTTATGCTGTCCATAAACTGATCAAATATTCACAAACGAGTGTACCATTTACGGAACAGTAATAATTGAAAGCTCCGTAAAACATTTCATACAACTTACACCCAGTAATTATATAATGCAAATGAGTATTACTAGAATTATCATTAATCTGCTTGCATTGTTGTAGGTTCTGGAAAAAATAAATAAAAAAAATTGAGAAAACGTTTATTACATTATGTCTCTGTCATTCTTATCTCAACAATCTGTCATGAAAAGACATTTTTTTGAAAGTAAAAATGTCGTAACAAACGCGAAAAAGTTATGCTTCCAACCAGAGTCGAACTGATGATCTCCACATTACTAGTGTGGCGCCTTACCAACTTGGCCATAGAAGCTTATTAACATGCGATAACTATTGTAACACGGATAGTACAATAGACAGAGTTAAGACAGGATTATAATATAATAGATAGACAGATGTAAGACAGACTATTATATTATGGCAGATGGGAAGCGCAGGATCGGATCTTCTTATTATTTTCAACGTAAAACAGAAACTTGCTTCTTTTTATCTATTCTACATAATATCTAATAATAAGTTACATGATCATCCAAATACTAGAAGTATAAATAGGTCTCCTATTTATACTTTTAGTTTAGCTACAATTTGCAATGTGCCTCGTTGAACTTGTCATTGCATTCGTGGCGACATCAGCTGTTCCAGTTGGTGACAATATTTCCTAAACAGGAAATATTAATGTTTCGTAACTGTTTCAGTAATAGTTCCTAAATAGGAAATATTATTACTGTTATATCGTAATCTAACTCTTGCTGAGCTTATATTACAACAATAACGGTTGATCAGATGTAATGATATAAACCAATTTAACTAATAACATAGATAAATTAGAAATAAGGCGAATCGATAATTATTAGGAAGTTAATGTAATGGGTAAAGGTCACTTTTGGGAATAATATTAAAATTGTTGTTATCATTATATCCCAAAGTAGTTGAATTAGTACTTATTGTATGTAAAAATATATATTCACCACAACCGTGAACTTAAACTGTTCTAGAAACGTTCGTTAGGTGCTATGACACTGACGAGATTAGCGAAGAGCACATAATGATATTATGTTCATTGGTCAACTAGATGCATTCAGATACTCACTAACTGGATCCCAAAACCAAGTGTTCAGATATATAAAGAAGAGACTCTTTCATGTAAGATCACATTATATCCACTATGTTTACTATGTTTACTATATAATCTATATAATCTATAATAAAAGACAAATCTGTTTTACAACCTAAAAAGGTACTTAAAAATACAACATTTGTATATGTGAACGCTATAATCGGTGCTGATCTTGCTATTAACACTCTCTTCTCTGTGAAAATAGTATCTAAGTTATATTTAATTTTCCACAGATTGAGTAAAAGATGAAGATGGATTTTAGTTTTTAGAATTTACAATATAGTAACAGGTAACTTTACATCTTATTAATCTATTATATTATGTATGTTAATTATGGTTCATGTCGTAGTAAAATAAATATTAGCAACAGTTGTTTATCTGGAATATGTAAAAATGAATACAACTAAATTACTATCTAAATAGCATACTTCAAGAATAATTTCAAAAGTCTAACTGGATTTAACTCAAATAATTGTATTATCAAGATCAGTAATTGTTGATAATGGCATGCCAGGGTCTCTTTTTCTACCACATTTATTTTCCATAAATAGTGGTGTAGAAGATGCGCATATTTTATATTATTTTATTAGATACAAAGTAAACATTCGAATATATAAAATAATAAATTGTATTTAAAAGTTACAATATACAATGTATATACTTCCTACACCAGACTAATACCACTATTTATATTTTGAACTTTAAACTAATATTTTAGAAGAAAAAGAACAACTCTCTATATGTTCCTCTTTGAGAATTAAACATTAATAATTTTTTTCAATGTTTATATAATTGATATTTTAGACATATTAAAAACAAAATAGACAATTTTACAATGCATAATTCAATGATAAAAGAATTAATACTTAATTTCTTTTTATTTTAATACAATAATTAAATTGAAGCATTTTGTCATACCTGAAACAAAATCTCTTGAACAAGATATTAGAGGATCAAAATAATTTATTGATGCATTTTCGTTTCATTACCATAATATTATCAGAACAACTATTTATATTAAATTTACTCAAGACAATAAATAATAAAATGAGACCTCGTAGATGAAACAAAGCAATCGAGGGACAATCTATGATCTCGATTCTTGTAGTTACAAAGTAACTATGGCGCAAAGCAGCGGCGGCAGTATCAGCAGCAGCAGCAGCTTATTTATTCCTCATAACCGTTAATATTTTGAATTATATTCTTTCAATATTTCAATAAAATAACCATGTATGTGGGTAGTAATTGATTTTATAATTAAATGCTCCATTCAGATCTTCGAATTTATTAAGTACTCTTACTATTTTACTCTGTTAACATCTCGCGTAGCTTTTAAATCTAGCTAACGCGCTTAATTTTATACACAATACTTTTGTCATACATTCTTTTTTATTTACATGTTTGTGATATACCTATAAAATATTCTATATAAATTATATGTTCGTAATTTAATTCTGTTCAGATATCGTAAAAGAAAGCAGTCTATATCAAAACAGAGGAGTAAGAATAATCACTACTTTTGCATTTAAACCGTATATGCGCTGCTGTTTTGAGGACCTATGATAGATAATGAAGATCAATTCAGTGACTTCGAAGATGATGAATTTGATTCTTTATGGCAAAAAAATATTAATAAAGAAGTCACTACTGTAGTGACAAAAAGGGCGATTCCAGCACAGAGAAACTTATATGGCGAAGTTTTACCAGGTCAAAAAACCTTTTATGAAGAAGTCCAAACGTCCACTGTCTTTAAACCTACTCATCACAAGTTAAAAAGTGATCAATTAGGTTATTATGTTTATCCGACTAATTTTGAGGTCAGAGAATATCAATATAATATTGTTAAAAAAGCACTAACAGAAAATGTATTATGTGCTATTCCTACTGGTATGGGTAAAACATTCATTGCAAGTACTGTAATGCTTAATTTCTTCCGATGGAGTGAAACAGGTAAAATTATATTTACTGCACCTACCAGGCCATTAGTAGCACAACAAATCAAGGCTTGTCTAGGTATAACTGGTATTCCATATGACCACTCCGCCATTCTTCTAGATAAATCAAGGAAAAATAGAGAGGAAATTTGGAAAGAGAAACGTGTATTTTTTACTACACCACAAGTAGTTGAAAATGATTTGAAAAGAGGTGTATTAGATCCCAGAGACATTATATGCCTGATTATCGATGAAGCTCATAGGGCAACTGGATCTTATGCATATTGTAAACTTGTTCAATTCATCGATAGATTCAATTCATCATATAGAATTCTAGCATTGACAGCCACTCCTGGTAGTGAGATCACCAACGTTCAAGAAGTAGTAAATAATTTAAATATTTCCAAGATTGAAATTAGAACAGAAGAGAGTATGGATATAGCAAAGTACATGAAAAAAAGATACAAAGAAAAAATAGAAGTTTCATTAACAACTGAAATAGAAGATATCATTGAACAAATAGGAATAGCGATTACTCCCACATTACAACAAGCAGTTGAATTAGGAATCTATGATGATTGTCCACCATCATATATTAATGCATTTGTTGCATTACAGAAAAGTCAACAGATTATATTGAATCCAAGTTTACCCGAGGGAATCAAGTGGAGAAATTACTTCATATTACAATTGCTTAATCACGTAGGTCAAATGATGAAGAGAATAAAAATTTACGGTGTAATTACTTTTTATAAATACTTTCAAAATAAACATAAAGAATTTACTACGAAATACAGTTTAGGGAAATCAACTAACAAGATAGCTGCCAGTTTTTATTATCATCCAATGATCAAAACTATGATGGATGCCTGTGACAAACATGTCAAAAACAGTAATTTTGTAAGTCATTTGAAGTTTCAACACATTCAAGAAGAACTGCATAATTTTTTTATAGATGGAAGATCGGATTCAAGAGTCATCATTTTTACAGAATTGAGAGATAGTGCTCTTGAGATTGTCAAATATATTGATAATCTTAATATTAAAACAATCATACCCCATATCTTTATTGGGCAAGCTAAAGGTAAAGAGGGGTTTGATGAGGTGGAATATAATAAGAAACATAAACCAAAGGGACGAAAGAAAGCTGAAAGACTAAAACAGCGAGAAGAATTTGTTGCATTAGAAGAAGAGAAAAAGAAGAAACTTGAGAAAGAAAGTGCCGAAAGGTCTGCAAGAAGGACATTCAGTTCAGAAGAAGCCCAGCTCAAAGGGATGACCCAAAAACAACAAAAAGAAGTGATAAGTGACTTTAAAAAGGGTATTTACAATGTTCTTGTTTGTACATCAATCGGTGAAGAAGGTCTAGATATTGGTGAAGTCGACTTGATTATTTGTTTCGATACAACTAGCAGTCCCATAAAGAACATCCAAAGAATGGGTAGAACAGGTAGAAAACGAGATGGTAAAATTGTTTTATTGTTTGCTAGCAACGAATCTAAGAAGTTTGAAAAAGCAATGGAAAGCTATTATGATCTGCAAAAACAGATAGGACAAAACTTTGTTTTATACAAAGATTCCGATAGAATTTTGCCGAAAGATATAGAACCTGAGTGTATTAAAGAATTTATTCAAGTAGGGGCTGAAAATGAAGAAATAAACAATATAAATGATTCAGATGAAGTGATTAGATACGCAACACAATGCATGAATGGAAAAAAACCAAAAAAGACTAAGTCAAGCGTTTACAAAAAAGAAAAAGCTGCATCTCAAAAGAGATTTTTTATGCCTGATAACGTTGTCACTGGAATCATATCAGCTAACTCACTTGTGAGAAAAGTGCAAGTAGTAAAAGATCCAGAGATATACATACCTTCAGAACATAAACCAAAAGAAGAGTTCACCTTACTTGATGAAATCGAAGATGAATTATTTGCGAGTCAGTCACCACAAAAGAATGACGCTTATACAAATGATGTTTTTTTAAGCGACATGCCTTTAAACTTAGTGACCTCCATTGTTTCTAAATATGATATACCAAAAATCGAGCCATCTAATTTTACAGCTTTCAAAAAGCAAACAATGACAATTAATAAATTAGAGAGTAATTCTTTAACAGATACACACGAGTTGATGACAATAGATAATGTTGAATCTAACAAAACAGAAAAAATGATAGAGAATGTTTCTCTTCTTTCAGATGACGAGGAAATCAAAAGTATTCCTAAAGATTCATTTGTCAAGGTAAATGCTTTAGAATTAGATAATAAGTCAATTGAGCGTAGTGCTTCAAAATTAAAAGACTCAAGAATGGATAGCACTTTATTCAAAAATAAATTTCGAAGTTCAGATGGTCTTCTAACAAAAATAGAAAAACTTTATTTTTCAGATAATTATTCACCAAAATACACTGTAAGTATAGATACAATACCGAACTTAAAAATCACTACTGAACGCAACTATGTTGCTCATAATACCCATGTTCAAAAGATATTAAATATTTTTAAAAAAATGAATGAAAACGATACACAAACCCAAATCGATATCAACAGATCCAAATGTATCGCAAGAGGTATTATGGGAGGAAATATCAATTTAATCGATGAAACCGATTGTAATTCATCTATAATCTCAAATTCAGATATAAGTTTCAATATGAGAACCAGTGATGATTCAACTAAATTGTCAAGCACACAAAATGAAAAGTTAAATGAATTGCTTGATTCAGATTCAGACTTTTAAAACACACAATACTGCATACATAACTTACACAGATTAGTTGTATAGATACATTTAGAAATATAGAAATCTCTGTTTCTATTTATTAAATAAAGATATATTTCAAATAAAAATAGTAGGTTATAAAATGGGTTCATTAAGCTAACATTTTAAAAAGCAATCCGTTAGCAACCACTTTCAAATGCCATTTGTGAAAGTGTAGCTAGCTCTTCTTTTTTTTTTTTTTTTTAGTTTTCGGCTCATCTTAATATTGGTAAGGTAAATTATAGTTGTAATGGCTCATCTGAAATATTTTCAAATTTTATAAGCCGTTTGAAAATTATAACACTAGATAAAACAATCAACAGATTTAAAAGGATAAGGATAAATTCAATCAGATGTTATAACTCAATCCAAAGAAAGTGATAGTTTAATAGTTGTCAAAAATGTTCAGAAAGTATGTTCAGTACCTATTTTTTTATCTCTTCAATTTTAATAAATGCAAAGCAAACTAACACCATATTTTATTATATAAATATTAAATTATTCTAATAAAATTATTGTAGATTTACCAAAGAAGATATTCATTCGAGATCGAAAGTCAAATCTTCAGTCCAAAGAAATTTAAAATCTAAACTGGTCAGCCAATTCCCTCAATTAGAAGAAGTTATCGATGAGTTAATTCAAAAAAAAAGTCAAATTGAATTAATTAAGTGTGAGGATAAAATTCAACTGTATACAGTTGATGGTGAAGTATATTTTTTCCAACAGTTTGATGAATTAATTCCAACTTTAAAGTTAATCCATAAATATCCACAAGCATTCCCAACTATTCAAGTCGACAGAGGTGCTATTAAATTCGTATTATCAGGTGCAAATATCATGTGTCCTGGTTTAACTTCACCAGGTGCAAGATTACCAGAAACACCAGGTTACGAAAAAGATTCAATTATTATAATTAATGCTGAAAATAAAGAACATGCATTAGCTGTTGGTAAATTACTAATGAGTACCGATGATATCGCATCTATTAATAAAGGTCATGGTGTTGAAATGATCCATCATTTAGGTGATCCTTTATGGAATTTTAATATCGATTAATATGTATCATGATTTATAATCAGTATCTAATATAAAATAGCAAAATCTACATATACTAGAAACTAACTGTTAATGTCTATGAAAAATCGAGTTCTCTTGTTCCCACATGAATTATATCATTATTTCTAATCCCATAATCACTAAGTTGGACAAATTCTCTATGCAAATTTTCCATACTCCCTAAGTCTGATATTAAATATAACTCTGTTTCCAAGACATTCAATTTGTGTTTCGAACATATAACACTTTTTAAATAACGAATAGAACAATTTGCTAAAGTTGTTACACGAGTGTCAAAGTGAGAGGAATTTTCAAAAGTTAGTCTAAGTTCCATAATCTGATCAGATAACCAAGAGATGCTGTCACTTTTTTCTCTTTTAGAGCAATTGTACAGTTTTACTAGCGTTTTGTACCTTTGCAAATTTTCATTAATTAATATTTCGCCAGAAGAAACTTTAGAAATGAAGAACAACTCTGCCTCTTTTCTTGTCAACAAATCAAAGTCAGAACCATCCAAGGCTGTTAAATTATCAAACCTAGCTATTAGTTGGTAAAAATCTTGAAAATTTTCTGGATTAGCTTTGAATATTGGATTCCTTTGAATATTTAAGGAAGTTAAGTTATTAAATTTCACGTTTATCATATCAATCAAATCCCATTCAATCAATCCATTATCGGATATATTTAAATGAAATACGGAAGGTAATAACGTATCATTAAATGACTTAATCAGATTATTCGAAATGTTTAATATTTTAATGTTCGTTTTGCACAAACTGAGTGGTATGTCGGTCAACAAACAACCAGATAAATGTAGTTCTTCTAACGACTGAGGAAATATCACATTGTTGAGTTTGAACTCATTTAATGGATTGTTACTAATATCTAATTTAATTAGATTGGGAAAACTTCGGAAAATATTAGTTAAGTTTTCTGATTTAATTTCGCAATTTTGCATGGTTACATGTTTGACCTTATTCAGAGTGATATTGGAAATATTTTCCCATCCCTTATTTAATTTATTTCCTGATATATTGATAGAATCTAAATTTTTCAGCCTATGTAATAGTTTAATTGTAAAACTGATGTCTGTTATTAGGTTAAAAGATATGTCCAACGATATAATGCTACTGCAGTGATATTCTATAATTTGCAGATCCTTTTCTGTCAATGTTTGATCACTTATTTGGAGTTTTCTTAATGATACAAATTGGAGTTTACTGAATAATTTATTTTTTTCTGTCAAGCTTTCAAACCCATAACCAATTACAGTCTTAGAACCAAATTTTAGTTCCCCAATATCATTCAAATCATCACCATATTTTACTCTCAATGCTTGGTCAAAGGTTCGAGGTGGTTGATGTTCTCTAAGCAACTTTGTTCCCCTCATAAATGAAGCAGACCCTGGGATTCGTACCGAAAAATATTCGATACCATCAATAGTACCAGAATGTTTACCACGAGAAGTATTATCCCACTCCAGCCCATATGTCTCTTCACCTGGCCAGTTTTTTATTTCACCAATATATTTTATTGTACAAAGCTCATTATTTATGCTTAATCGTTCGCCAACTTTAAACATAGTAGGTATTTGGTACGTAATATATTTAGTCTTGTTTTAATTGAATTCTGAAACTTTTAATGTTTTTTCATGTTTTCATTTATGGTATGTTTTTAATCCAATATCAGCTCTGTTTATGCTCTTCTCAACGCGATGACTTCTCAAACGACTGTCAATTATAATAGAAATATTGCTTCCCTGAGAATGGAAATATAGATCAAAACATTATTGGATAACTGTTCAAATTTTTTTATCTATTTATTTTCAAGTATCAATTTATATTAAAAATCTATGCACTGTTATATGTATATACTAAAATATTTATTCCATTAATGAATCTTCATTTTCTTTTGATGAAGATATAGCGTTATCAAGAGATGCAAACAATCCATCCAAATCAAATTCTTTCGACCAATCAGATACAATAGTAGTTTGTTCAGATTTGGCTGGTTCTTGGGTAGCACCAGAACTTATAGTAGAGATTGTACCAGTAGCCATAGAGTCTTTAGAGGCTTTTGGAAGAACCCATCCATAAAACTTACCATCTCTCCAGTCACTCAGTACAGATATACCTGCACTTTCTAAGTTTGGTATGCCACCTTTACTTAATCTACCTCTCATACGAGCAACATGAATCAAAAAATGCTTGGTAAAGGTATCTGGATCATTTGAAGGAAGTGCTGGCAGTTCGTAGAATTTCTTGAAACTGTCAGTCATTTCATCTGACTTTGATAGTCTCTTTATTAGCATCAAAACAGCTGGATATGGATCTATGATATGCTTAGCTGGAATAGCATTCAATAGAGCTAATTCAGCCTCTTGTTCTTTTCTAGTTTTCCTCTTATTGTCCGTTGGGAAGCAAATACCTGGAGAATCTAAAATCTTTAGCTTGTTGTCAACTTTAACTTCTCTCAAAGCAGTAGTGACACCTGCTTGATCACCAACTGGACATGCTTTGGAAGAACCACCACGACGAGAAGTTAATGCATTAATAACAGATGATTTACCAACATTTGGATAACCAATAACACCAACCACAATAGATCTCTTCAAATTACTGTTGTTAGAATATTTCTTTAATGCTTCCATTAAAGCAGATGCTGTGGCTGTTTGTGTGAGCTTTTTATTAAAAGAGGTTGCATTAGTAGCACCAGAAGCTGCTCTCAAAGGAATAGTTGGGAAACTAGACTTCAAGACATTTAGCCACTGTTCTAATACATGAGGAGGAATCAAATCAACTTTATTTAAAATCAAAATCAATCTTTTACCTTGACTTTGTAAAACGGCTTGTTCAACTCTTCTAGATCTAGTTCCTTCTGGATCTCTAGCGTCCAAAACATAAAGAATAACATCAGATGCATCCACAACTGTTTTAAATATCTTATCATAAGCCTTTCTTGACTTCTCCAATTCAGTATTACCTTCATCATTGTCATTATAAAAATCAATGTTATAATCAACAACGTCCAACTCTTCTTCAGGTTCGTCGAAATTACTGTGTCCATCATACTTAGATGCTGCTTCTTGAGCAGATGCAACCAAAGCTGCCAACCCATTCTGACCGTCATCCTCCTCCATACCATCTTCCATAATCGTTTCACCTTGCTCCAGTGCCAATTTCTTAGCTTCTAACCTCTGTTGTTTAGCAAGTTCTTTTTCTTCTAAATCCTTCATCTTCTTAGCTTCAATCTCTTCAATAATTTTGTTTTTGTAAGGGAAGTTAGCTGGAATACCAGGATCCTTTTTTCCTCTGGACTTCCAAGTCACATCCTTTTTAGCTAACTTTCTTTCTTTTCTATTTTGAGCAGCTGCCTTCTTCTTGATACCCTCTTTCATACGGGTAGAAGTTCTCTTGGATTGCTTCTTTCTGACTCTCATTTTCGTAATATGATCGCCTTGTTTATTTCACACAGGTTAAATGGATACTTGTGATATCTTAAGTTTACTAAAAGTGTTATATTGTAAATTTATAGAAATATACATTTTTTAAGTCATCTCATCATCACTTCCCATCATCTCAAGAATATTTTTATTCCCAAAAAATTTTTCGGCATTGATTCAAAGCATAATAATTGTAGGCGATAGGAAATACTTAAAAGTGAAAACCTACCTATTAGTGAATATATTTATGATAAACGCTAGCGACAGCTAATAAAAATGTTGGTTAAGTTTCTGAATGATTTCTATCTAATGCAAACTATATATAAAATGTCAATTATAATATTTTGGTGAAAGATTACAATGTTATGTTTTCTTTCCTTCGTTATACGGTGTGCATTATTCTTTAACATGACGCACGTAATAAATAAGAGCGGGTATCTGAATAATATTATATTATATCACTTATTGTTATAGGCAATCCTAAATATCTTCTTTTAAATTGTTCTTTTATTTTATTCTTTATTCCAATTGGCAGTGTAACAATCTTAAAACCTTCACCAGCTTTTTTTAATGTCTTAAAAACGAAGGAATATGAAGGAATGATGGTTTTATCAGGAATGGTCACTTGTTCATCGATTACTACGCAGTTCCCGATCTTGCTGCCACGGCCTAATGTAACATTATTATATATTAGTACATAAGACCCGATTTCAATGCAATTGATTAGAGAGCTTTTACCTATATAAATATAGGATTGGAATTTCATAGGTGAACATAATGGGACCCTCTTTTTAGTTACATTATTTGCTATAAGTTCATAGCCAATAATCGGAGGTGTGATTATACAACCTCTGTCCAAATAACACATGTATCCAAACGATATTGTATATATGAGTCTATTTCCTTGGCTTCGATTATATGATGGTTTTAGTTTTACATCAGATTCAATTAATACAGATTCATTTATCACACAAAATCCATGGAAATGTACCTTGTCTAATGACTTGATTAACGAAAGTTTGGATATTAAATTAAACTCCTCAATTTCTACCAGTTGATGTTCCATTACGGTATTAAGTTATAAGTGCTATTGTTTAAGTGTTTCGATTTTTAATTTTTTAATGGTTGTTGATTAATCTTGGAATAATTTCTACTATTTGCAAAATTCTTTCATAAACGCCAACTTATATAAAAACAGTAACTACGGATAAAAAAAGATGGTTAAATTAATGATAAACTTCGAATTTGCATAATAATTTAGCAAGATTGGAAAAAGGTAAACTAAAATTATGAAACAAAATATTGAGGTTCAAAGTTAGACTATTAAAATTTAGACTTGAAGTTATGTATTATATATGTATAAAATTACGCTTTTATAAATATTTAAAAAAAGCTTTTCTTGTATGCAAAATGTGATTAATTTACTTTATATTATGTACCTTCTTCCACTTTTCGATTCTTCTTCTCAAATCACCTTGACTTTGTTGATAGATATTTAGTTTGGTATCATAGAACATTTTCCTATAATCATCTCCATGCTTGTTATACAATCTTTCAAGCCATTCTTCCTCTCTTGAACTTTGTAGTCTTTCTCTAACATTTTCAGGTCTATTAGCGTACTCTTCTAATAGCTTAACAACTTCTGTCTTCTCAGGCTCTGATTTTTCTAATCTAACTTTTAATTGTGCAACATTTTCATCTTCATCAAACTTTTTCATTTTCCCGTAGACAATCTTCAGAATATTACCATCTTCATCACGCTGAATTCTGGCTTCACCTTCCAGAATTTTGTTCTCATCGTAATAACCATCACTATTTAATTCATCTTGGTCATTTTCATCCTCTTCTTCCTCCTCCTCCTCATCATCATCTTTAAAGTAATTTGATTGTAATGGCTGCTTCTTTATGATCTTGGTAAAATCTGCTTCATTACCACCAGCTGGTGTTTGTAATTTAGCTCTCAAACCCAACTTCTTATAGTTTTGGGCTAAAGTAAGAGAATAATCCCAATTTTCTGCTATAATAGCGTTCGATCTAATATTAATTTGTTTCTTCTTATCTTTAGTTCTTCTTGTAGCCTTCCCAATGGAAGATCTATTCATCTTTCTCTTTCTAACAGATGTCATGTTTAATATTATTGTAGCCCTTTTGTGTATCTCTTATCTACGTTGGAAATGGTATTATGCAATTGAACTGATTAGTATAATGTGTTAAAATATACATAGTTATTTATAAGTAGCTATGATATTTTCAAGTCATCAATGTCATCGCTAAAATTTTTCTTGAAATTTTCAAGCTCTGTCACAAGAAGAAGCGAATATTGTAAATGTCGAAAAATCAAATTATGATGGAATAGTATTATTAACCAGAATGGTAATGCTACATACCTTGAAATATGTAACAAAAAGAATTATACAAAGTTATATTTTGTAATAGAAAACAGAAATAAAATCAGCATATAGATCGTATACTTGACAAGGGCTCTTATAATTATAAAAAAACATAGATATGGATAGTGCACCTACTACAATTATATTCTGACCAATATAAAACCTCTCAACATAAATTATATATTCGGATAAGATAATTATTGTGAACATCAAAAATATGAAATACAATTTATATTTAATTTATAAATGTATATTACATAAACTTAATTGAAAATTGAAAATTTAAAAAATATTTTTAAAAGATAAAAGAAAAAATAAATTAAATTATATATTGTCACGTTATCAGTGAACATATAATATTGGTTGAAAGTTTATATGTTATTATGCTATCTTTGTTATTTATTATATATTAGTTGCAATTATTGTAGGTCGAGACTAGAAGCAAGTTTGCTTGAAATTTCCTATCTATTCAGTTTCTTTCAACTTTATCTTCAGTTACTGATTTTGTACATCATTAATCATTCTATACATTCTCTCTTATTATCATATATCTTTTGAATATATGTGGCAGAGAAGCAGGTTATTTTATTATGACCATTTTTGCCGAAATTTCAAGTTTCTACAGCTCTACATGAGATTTCATGAAGTCGGGTGAGCAACGGTATGCGTGTCCAGATGTCTGAAATCCAGTTTTCAATAAATTTCAAATAATTAAGCATACCTTTCTTATTCCTATATAAAAATAAATCTCTTTCTAAATACACTATCAAGCAATTGAGCTGCATAGCAAAAGAAAGCAATATCAAAAAGCCCACCAATTAATATGCAATTCTTTTTCTTACTTTGGTTAGCAATCATTAATAATATTTTTGTTCGTGCTGAAACTGCCAACTCCACTGATTTCGACAATGAAATCAGCGATGATGTGAGTTCTAATGGTCGTGAGTTCATTAACTTGAATGTTACTTACACTATTTTGGAAAAACCAAATGCTAATTTCACTGAACTATTAGAATTTGCTCCTGAACAAGGTTTAACGTTGAAATACAATTTATACAATGGTGAGGATTCTTCTGTCAATATTGTTGGTGTTTCTGGTAATGTTTACACTTATCCAGATGGTTATTTTGCGGCCAATATTACTGAATCTGCCGTTGACACCATTGTGGTTGCTTTTAATGAAACTACTACCTTCCAACAAGGTGTTAGATTGGCATTAGAAGAAGGTAGATACTTTGTTGAACCAATAGTCATCGTCGAGAAAGATGAACAGGTCTTGAGAGTTGCAGTCCAGCCTGTTATGGTCGAAATTGTTCCACTTCCATTGTCCTTCTTTAACCTAGAATTTTTATCAATCCTAGTTGCTTTGTTTGCTATTATTGCTGGTACATATTACTTTTTTATTGGCAAATCTACTAAAGTATCTAAATCTAAGAATGCTAAGCCAATCAAAGTTGACGAGAGTTGGTTACCAGATAACTACAAAAACTAAGTAATTTTAGCTTGATATTGATGCTATAATTCTGTAATAATAGTATATTTTACAATGTATATATCCTTTCTAATTAAATACTTTCGAGTTTGTTAATGTGATACTATTTTAAGCATTTAGTTTCAGTTTCTCAAGAACCTTTTCAATTAATCTGATGTCATTTTTATATTCTAAAATTCCTGAACTTTTTAATAAAGCGACATCAGTTTCTTCTTCAAAGAACTCTATATCGTCAGGTTCAAATGAATACTTTTCTAACAAATAATACCTAATATCATCCACTAATTCAATTGTATCCGTATCTTGTCTTTCAGAGATTCTATTAGAACTCATTAAAATTGCATCATAAAATTCAGGCATTGAATGATAATAATTTAAGTTATCTGCAAATATTTTGGCAACATAATGTTCAAGTCTTTCAATTCTTGCATTCCAAGCAGTATATAATATGTCGTATATTGAATGAATTTTTAATATTTCCTCTGATTGTGTTACACTTACTGCAGCCATAGATTTTAACCGATCATCCATTAAAAAATCAGCTACTTTCAGCGTATCTAATGCACAACTCCATGGTATATTAGCGTCATCACAATAAAAATATTTGATTATCGTTTCAAAAACGTCAAAATTGCATTGAGGAAAAGCTAAAATTGGCATTGTTTTATTGTCTTGGAAGTTCAATTTTGTCTTAAAATAATACTGGTTATTTTCTGACATTGGCAATGCAAACATCATCTCAAAATAGTGACAACGAGATATCATGGCTATATGACAGGGGTAGAATCGCACTTTTGAATGGAAGTCCATAACTTTAATAATTGTATCTGGAAAACCGCAATTAGAACTTATTACATTATGGATATCTTCATGATTAATGGTATCTTCAGTTGAGTATTCCTTATAACTCTGTAATATATAACGGTTGAGAAAGTCATTAAAATTAGCTCTGGATGTTTCGGTAATTCTTGTTTGAAACTCTATCATTAGCGCTGATTTTGTTGAAGGGTCTGCGACATGATATATCTGATCAATGAATTGAGATAATATATCTAATTTAAAATGATCAGCATATTTTCTTAAGATTGAATAATCCAAAGGTTTAATTTCATACAATATTGGAACTAGGTAAATAAACTTGATTATTAGTGATAATAACCTATCTTCCATTTTCATTACCTCATTCTCATTTTTTATTGGAAAATTATTTAATATAAGTTTATCTGTTAAACTCTCGATATGAAAATCAGTTACCATTACACTACAATTTGCTTGGATGATAAACTTGTGTAGATTATATGCAGCATCTGATCCTTCAAAAAAGACTGCTAAATCACTAGTTGGTACAATGGGTTCTCTCAAAAGTGATGAAATATGTGTAGCAAATGGCTGAACCACGTCAACTGCTTTGGATACATCGTATGCAAGTAATATATCTCGTATTCTATCTGTCAATGCTCCATAAATGCACCTTGCACCTTCATATCTGTCTCGATCACAAACCGCTCCTCGTTGAAGTAACAGAGTAACAACTGATTCATGGCCACACAAGCTAGCTAAGAATAACGGCGAGTTATCAAATTTATCGACACTATTCAGGTTAACGCCATTCGATATCAGAGATTCAATTATATCCACATCTCCTGTTCTACACGCAAAGCATAACTTTTCAAAATCTTTTTTATTATCTGACATTGACCTACAATTCAATCTTCATTATTACATTCGAAGAAGATAAGGTAAAGTTTATCTAGGATCAATAGACATTAACATTCAATAATTTCTTAAATTTTATATTACTAATGTTAAGGTTTGTATTATGAAAAACTTCCTAAAGTATTTCTTATAGATAAGGGAATTATTGCAAATGATTAAATAATGCATATGTTTTTACTATTTATTTACTTAAATAAGGTTAGACGTATAGTCGATAGACTTAAAGTATATGGTCATTTTTCATTGTTCACATGTTCAATAGTTATCAAGATGCAGAAAAGGTAAAAAACGTTTGTCAGATAACATACATACTGAGTTCCCTTATGGCACGGAACGATATCTACGAATCTATATTTATACACTGAGTGCAACATCGTAGTATAACATTTCCTATACCATGCTTTAATATAATTCCGATGAATTTTTATGCAACCTATGAAAACAGTAATTTAAATCATTTATTAATCTTAGATCAGTCCAAGCATAAAAAATAAATGACAATCAAAAAAAATGCGAATTATTGCATACTATTCTCAATCATTATTCCCCTGATTTGTTGAATCGTCTTCCTTAACATTCAGCTTATTGTTAGAATTCAATTGCGAATCGTTCGTCTCTTTATTATTCTCTAGAACCTCTAATTGCTTTAATAAAAGAGTGATATTTCCTTCCATCAAATCTAACTTTTTTCCAATTCATCAGCAGTCTTCTCACCTTCTTGAAGTTTCTTGAAAGCCTCGAGGAACTCATTGGGTTTCATATCGGCATTGTCATTAGTCATTGCTATTTCAAACTTAGTATCTTCCAGTTACAAAGTTTAAATTAAAATATGTATTTGTAGAGGAAAATATCAATAGCAAACCTTTATCTTAAGAAAATTATAAACTTTAATCTTGCATGTCTGCTTCTTCAAAGACTTTATTTTAAGAAATGATTTTATTAAGTTGTTTTAGCTAATTATTTATTCTTCAAAGTTCTTGTTAAGGCTTGGTAGAGTTATAGTCGTCCTTAGATTAATTTCTAAAAAGAAAAAATAAAATTATCAAAAACGAAATTAACTAATAAAAAATCTAAAACTATATGTATGTGCTCTTACACTTAAATGAATAAAGGTTTAAGATTAATTGAGTATTAATTTATTGTTCAATTGGTTATACATTATATAACTTGAAGTTTAACATTCAAAGTCTTTACCTTTGCGATTAGTTGTTGAAACTCAATTGGAAACTGCATATATCGTAAAGCCAAAAGATGTTACATGTATTTCTGTTGTTATTGAGTCTATGTTCTTTTATTCAGGCTGCTTCGGTTCGTTCATCCAAGACTTTGGTATTGTATGATGAAAGAATAACAGAATTAAAAAAGTATTTTAAGTATTTTGAATCGTTGAATTCACGTTCTTACGAAATAGATTATTTAAAAATCAAAAATAGTACATCCAGTGTGGATTTATTTGAAAATGAATACAATACATACGATAATTTGATCATTTTCCCTATTAAAGGTAAACACTTAAACAAATTAGTCCCAGTCAAATCTTTATTGAAATTTTATGAAAATGGTGGTGATATTTTAGCTATCACTTCTCCTGATGCTGTTGTCGATTCTGTTCGTTTATTTTTGAATGAATTGGGGATCTATCCAAGTCCAAAGGATTACCGTTTAGTCGATTACTCAAGTAAAAGTTCTACTGATATAGAAATTTCAACTAATGAGTTGCAATCAAAAGTTGTTTTTTCAACAACTGAAGATAAATTGTTGAGATTTGGTAATGCAGGAGCTGCACTATTAGATAACCGTGAACAGATTGTTCCAATTTTAAGAGCTCCAAGAGGTTCTGTTACAGTTTCAACATCGGAGAAGAAGAAGAATGATGAACCTTGGACTGTCGGCTCTCAAGGTTATTTAGCTTCTGGTTTCCAAAGTCTCATCAATGCTCGTGCCACCTGGGTTGGAAGCCAAGATTTGTTCAATGATAAAAACAGCAAAGAAAACAATGACTTTGTTCAAGAAGTATCTAAATGGACTTTCAGGGAAAAGGCTATTATTAAAAGTTTCGGTTTCAACCATAAACATGCTGACGGTACTACATATGCACGAACTCCATATAAAGTTAAGGATGATGTAGTGTATGAAATCGGTCTTGCTGAATGGAAAGGTGATAAATGGGAACCTTATATGGCGGACGATATTCAATTTGAATTAAGGTTAGTTGATCCATACTACCGTTTGACTCTAACACCAAGTTATATTAAAAAGGGTGTCCAATATTATACCACGGGTGAATTTAAGTTACCAGATCACCATGGAGTTTACACATTTATTACTGAATACAAAAGAAATGGTATAAGTTTTATCTCAGAAAGTGACGTTAAAGCTATCCGTCATCTAGCTAACGATGAATTTGCAAGAAGTTTTGAAATCTCAAATGCTTGGGTATATATCACTTCCATATATGGTGTCATCATTTCATGGGTTTTATTCATTTTCTTATTTGTTATCATCTCTATCCAAAAGAAAGTAACTGTAGAAAAGAAAAAAAATTAAGTGTTACTAAATTACAGGACCACTTTTCTATCTTTTATATGCAATCATATAGTATTTGTAAATTGGTATACATAAGATCTATTGAAATAACATATTAAATATTTTTTAGTACTTGAAAGCCAATATGTTTTTACAATAGCATTGTTTCAACAGGTTATCATTATTGAGCATAAGCTACCATGATGACATATAGTATTCCTGAAATAACAGTAAATACTTTTCTTGGGTTCATAAAATAATGCAGCTTAATTTAATCACGATCTCACAACTTGGATTTTATTGTCTTTCTTCCACTTTTCAAATTCTTCAGCTGTAGTAATCAAAGTTTTTTTCATATTATCAATTGTTTTAGTTAGATTTTCCTTTTTGCTAGTTAAAACTGGAATTGTTGTTTTCACGTCACTCTCTACTAGTGCACCTCCTACCATTCTATAGCATTTTCTTTCAGAATCTGTATCATTTAAAGTACTTAATACAATTTCATGTTCGTCTTTCTCATGTGTTAGTTCGATCACTTTGGATTGTAGCTGCTCTAAAGTTAATTTGTAGTCATTATATTTCACTTGGAAACCTATTTAAAAATATAATAATCAATAAAATGTTATTGAAATTGTAGTGTTAGAAAAGAAATGTCTTCGAATTCATAAGATTAATATGACCTACAAAATTAAGTCAGTATATCGTGTCTACATACTGTTGTTTTGATTCATCTTGTCAAAATATTTTTGGTTGGCTGAAATATGCTCTGCTTTAGTATATATGGATAAAATAGCTAACCTGATTCAATTCAATTGGAGCTGTACAGTTCTGATCAACTAAGGAATTAAGTGACTCAACAGTAAAGCATATGCTTAATGTTCGAACCCAATAAAAAATATATTTGTAGTACAGTGATATTTTTTTATCCATTATTCGATGGTGTTAGTTTTTCAATTTTAAACCCAGAAAATTAATTAGTTCGATAAATAAAGGCGATATCAATACAAGGTATTATCATGGTAAAGTTACATATTAAACATAAACATGCATGCACATATGATATAAATTCAGAAAACATAATTGCATTTCTTACTATTCTAGAATAGCTACGATTGAGAGAAGTTGAGTGATTTATATAACTAAATTATGTGAGCGTAAGATATACCAGAATAAAACATATCAGATGAAAGCTATCGAATCAAGTATACCCTATAAGGAACTCAAAAGTATCCCACAAATAAATTTATCAAAAAGATTGAAGTTAAATAATATATTTAGTGAGGTTGCTCCTGAAATCAAAAATGTCCAAAATGATATTATATCTATACATTCAATAATTCAAAAAGATATAGAAATGGAATCTAATCAAATTAATACTGTTGAATCACAATTGAAAGAATCTCTCAAAAAAATCCGCAGTTTATATAGAAGGACAAACGAGCATAGAAGCTGCTCAGATGATGCAACCTTCAAACCAAATAAATTTTTCCAAAAGGTTGAAAATTTAGAGAAAACTGTTGATTCACTAGATTCTGATATACATAAAATTATAGAAAATTTGCTAAACATAGATTTAAAATTGTCAACAAAATCTAAAACGCTAACTAAAGACAGTATTAATAACCAACACTATCCGTTGTTATTTGAAATAATAGAAAAAAATTATGCCCAACATCTGGAATTATCTGGAATTTCTTCTATGCTTCATCTGGGGGAAGCTAATTCAGTTGTTCAAAATAACGAGCTTCGTTTGGCCCAAGAAGAAACTATCGATGATAGTAAACTTACAAAATTAAAATTAGAAGATGTCGAACCAACATTTAGTTTGCAGTCGAATGAAATAGATAATGATAAATCTAACTCTATTCATTTAGACCTTTCTAAAAACCATAATAAAAATGGATCTGATGGAGTTGATGATAGAAATAGTTCCCATGAAGATATGGATAAAAAGAATAGTTCGAGTAGCGTGCATGCATTAAAATATACCACATACATTGATAGAAAAAACCATGAGAACGATGTAGAGCATACATCTATTAATGACCATAAAAATAACGAAATATCCAAGCAAGTTTCAGATAAAATAGGTTCACTTATCTTAGAACACCAGGATAGAACATTTACAAAAACTAATGCTATAAAAAACAATCAAAACCTTTTTATACCCCATGGACTCAAAAATGCCAAACCTTCTACTGCTGTTACTTTTGAAACTGTAGAACATCTGAAATTTTAATATGCAAAATTATTTTTTTATGTATTAATATGGTACATATGAATATTGTGTTTAATTAAGGTTACTAATGAATTATATGATTTAAAACTTTCCATCGCAATAATTGATTAATCTTTAAGAGTTCCTTTAAAATTACCTAATATAATCCCCTCTTGCTTCTTTTTCCCTAAATGGATCTTTGTAATCGAACGTCTAAACTTATATAAGAAAAACAGTAGGAAAACACCAACTATACATATAACTGGATGAAATGCATTTAGAGGCATACGACTATCTAATGCAATCTTTGAATGTGAGTAAGATGGTAGTGTTAGTGTGAGTAAGCTTTCCTTCAAGTCGTATTTCGAAAGGGAATTTAGATTGTTACCCAATGCATTTTTTGTGTAAAATATACGACGCTTCTTATCAATAATGATTATGTCTCCATCAATATATCCTTCTGGCCTTTCCGGTAATTTTAATCTATCTTTAAAAGTCAAATCTTCTTTGATATCAACAAACATAAAGTCGATATCTTGTTTTTCAATTTTATCAAAGCTACTTTTTAAATCATTTTTCTCATTAATACTCAATTCAATCTTAGTTGACATTTTTTCAAAAAGACTCTTAATATGGTTATCTGTTAACATTAATTGATCCACTATGTAGTTACTGTAGGTATAAAAGTAATCACATGCAGCAACTGACAAATTACCTAAAAACTTAATACTTTCATTCTCTTCATTATTATCGATAACCTGTAATACAACGTATCGATTATGCCTATTAGAAAAGAGTTTTTTCATTTCTTTAGTAGTCTTAGGAAGTTTTGAATAAGTTGAGTAGCGTAACTGATCAAGCTTTTTTAATAACAGGTCCAATAAACAACTTTCACTGCAAGCAATATCTGCTGAAACTATTGCAGGAATGAAATTTCCCTCTTTCCATATCATATATGCAGGTAAATTTATGTTTTTAATCAAATTTATATAATTCCTATCAAACTTTTTTAGTCCTTCTGTTTCATTATAGTTTATCATTTTTTCAACTGGAGCAAATATTTCTTCAATGTTATCTAGGAACTCATAATTAGTCTGCAGTAATTCCACATCTAAGGAGGAAATTGATTCCATAGATTCTTTTGATAAAGCTAAATTGTTCCTATCTTTAACATACGTTACACGAGTGTTAAATGTTTCCAAATTATTAGATAACAATGAAGTAATAACATTAGTATTTTCTTTTTTTAATATATCTTCAATAGATATTTCAGGAACTTTACTATTAGATATTAATCTCGTAGCCCAGTCGATGTACGTGCTAGGTTCGAAACTCAATGGTTTACAATATTTCCAAAAGCG
Source organism: Tetrapisispora phaffii CBS 4417 (assembly GCF_000236905.1). Lineage (NCBI taxonomy): Eukaryota > Fungi > Ascomycota > Saccharomycetes > Saccharomycetales > Saccharomycetaceae > Tetrapisispora > Tetrapisispora phaffii. The sequence goes on from NC_016528.1 coordinate 515,359, forward strand.
TTTCATATGGTTATTTGGAAGAATAAAAGCAACTCCAGGATCTTTTTCACTAAAACTTCTTTCAGTAAGATGTTTAAAACCGTATTTTGCGCAAAAAGATTTATAGGCTTCACAATTGACATGGTATACTTCAACATTTTTGTTTGGAGCAAACTTGGAAACGGCACTCCATGTCCTTTGGAAGGTCAAGCAGCTTTCACATCCTTCAAATACTGTTTCTTGATCAGACTTGTTCATATTTTTAGATGGCCAGAATGAAACTAAAATTCCTTCTTCTTTTGAATTCATATTTTCAATCAATCCTTCTAACTCTTTGCCTGAAATGTTTTTACTTGAACTTTTAACCTTTGTTTTTTTGAAATTATCCTTATTGGCTGCACTTTCCCTAGCAAATTGTATCAGACTCTCCTTAGACCTTTTTGCCTCATTAGGATAATTTTTAATAAAACCAGAGGGACCATATAATCTGATATTAGGAAAAAATGTAATTTGCTCCATATCACATATATCCCCACTCTCAATACAATTCACTTTTGAAAAGTGAATATTTAATTTCTGACTTTCCTCATAAAACTCTCTATAGGCATCGTTCCAAATTGGCTCTAAAGCTTTGCAATGAGAACAATAAGGACTGTAAAAATCAACGATATGTAACCCTTTACTTAACTCTTTCTTATAATTATTAGTGGTCAATGGTTCTGGAACTTGAATCTCATCTGCTTTCACAAATGATGACTTAGTAAAAAATAATATTAGGACCAGTAATATATTCAGCAGACTGTCGAGGAAGGGGAAATGCATTTTGTAATGAAAGTCAACACAATTTTCTCAAATCGCAAAGATTATACCCAATCTCTGAGCTTGATATACGTTGTATATTCTAAAATGATTTAATATATCTGTTTCGTATACCAAAGCTGGAGTTCTAATACCACTTATTTTAATATAATATCATGTTACTGCTTGAGATCAGATATATATAGAGTATATAAATTGTAAGTACGACGATTTCTTATCAATTCAACAACTATTTCGTTAAAAGTGATGTAAACGTCTAGGAGTTAATGGCTTTCACCATACTACTACCCTCGATGCAGGCATCAGACTATACAGCATCTGATAAGAAAAGGTTCCTTTCAGTAACAGGATTCTTAACAAGTATTAAGGAAGGATATTGTAATGACCATTTTCTAAATAATATTATAGTATAGAAAATGTACTAGAATTAATTATTAAAAGTGACGGTAAAGTTTAAATTAAACTACTTTGTATAAATATTTTAATAGCAACCTGTTTAAGATGAACCAGTAAAGTTATTAAGGTGAAAATCTTGTTGAACAAATGACTATTTTAATTATCTGAGCTACTAGATTTTGCAGCCTCCTCAGTAGATATACTGTTTGAGGTGATGTCGTTTCTTGTCATAAAATTTTCATTGTATTCACTACCAATGCTAAAGTTTGAATTCTTATTCAATGACATTACAGGATCAGGGTTTTTACCTATTTGATTTTGTAAACTTGAAATTGATTCTGATGTAACAGTAGAAAATTGTTGATTCAAATATGGTTGGAAATTAGTCGAATTGCCATTAGACATGGAGTTTGCCGATTTCAATTTATTATCATAGTTCATCATATTAATATTATTTGTATTCAAATTTTCTCTAGTAATTTGATAAACTGGACCTAACGGTGTCCCTATGTCTGGATTGTTTGATAATTGTTGATACCTGGCATGATTATTAGGTTGAGATATTAGTGGATATGCCATTGGAATACTATTTTGAGGATAGAAATTTCCTTGTGATTGAGTACCAGGTTGGTGGTATAATGGTAGGGCTCCAATTGAATTTACATTTTGTGATATTGGGAAATTTGGATCAACAGTTGGAGCATATTGAATATTGTTTGAATTATCATAGGGTATTCCTTTTTGATTAATTGGATCCACCTGATTAATATTTTGATAATTATTCATTGCTATTGGAATTTGGGTAAAGTTATTATTCACTGAATTTTGGTTCATTTGATTAAACAACTGATCAGTACTTATCGTTTGCGGAAGTTGCATTTGTTGACGCGTTTGTATATCATCAGAAATATAAGCATTAGTGCCTTCGTTATTTACTTGATTTCTTAGCATATTATTATTATTATTTTGCGAATTTTGGTTTGTCCATTTTCCATTATTTAATTCATTATTGTATGAGCTCATCATCATATTATTATATTCATTTAAAGTTTTTGAATGTTGAAATGCATTTAGATTTTTATTAAGATTTTTAGTTTTATAATCATCTACTAATGAATCCATATCGAATTTTGTCAAATTAATTGTATTTGAACTACTATTAGCACTATTCGCAGATAAATTGTAAAATTTACCTGTCATACCGGCTAATTGACTATTTTTATTATTAATACTCGAGGCTGGTGTCGAGACTTGAGTATTCTCATTTAATTTGGTAATACTATTATTATAATTCGATTTATACTTTTTGTTGTTATCGAACATATTTAAAGTTTTATAAGATGGTGACGTTAAAAATGGAACAGATGACGTTGACGCAGATGAAGATTCGGTCGATGCAGATGCCGTTGATACTCCCGAGATAGTACCTTGTGAGGAGATGGAATTTCCATTAATGTTTGTGTTTATATCAGTACTGCTACGACTGCTATTAGTTGAAGATTTATTTTTTCTTCTTGATTTTCTATTTCTTCTCTTCCCATATTGTTGTTTCGAAGGTGACTCTGGTGGTGATGGTGAATTAGATACAGATGCTGACGATGAAGACAAAGAAGATGAATAACTTGAATTTAAATAACTGGATTTTGGCAATTCGTTTGATCCTGTTTTTTTCTGTTTATTTGATTTATTCTCTTTCTTAGCCTTTGTTGAATTCGATATATCATTTTTATTATGATCCTCATTTTTACTGCTGCTACTGGTACCTCCCATACTAACACTCGCATTATCGCTACGACTGCTACGACTGCTACGACTATTATTATTATTACTACTGTTACTATTATTGGTATTTGGAGTGAAGGTCAATTTAATATTATTAATTGCAGTTATCAATTGTTTTGAAGGATTGATATATTTAAAGAAGATATCTTTTTTCAACGGTATGAATTTTTTATTATTAATATCATCTACGTTATAATAAGATACAATATGGAATGTTTGATTGTTAAATTTGACAGAAATTGTTTTCTTAACGAAACCTGTGTAAATGATATATCTTTTAACAGCATTTGAATTTGTCTCTGAACTATTCTTAGAGTTAATTTCTAAATCATTTAAGGAACGTGAAGGATGCCTATTTTTAATTTTATTTGAAAGCGACGAAGATGCCGAAGAAGAAGAAGAAGAAGAAGAAGAAGAAGAAAATAAATCAATATTATTATTATTGATAGTATTATTATTATTATTATTATTGTTATTGCTTGCTCTGTAGTACTCTCTATAAACCAAAAATTTAGTTGATATTCTGGAAGGTGACCAAGTGATACCATCTGTCCATCTTTTAATACCCGAAATTTCTTCAATGAATATAAAAATATTACCCGATATTATCAAATACGGCCTCTCTATATCATATAATCTTCTTGGTACATGGACTAAAAAACCGTCAATGACAGCTTGTAAAATCAATAAAGCATCTTGTTCATTTTCAATATAACCTTGATAACTTGGTTGAATGTTCATTGGGTTTTGCTTCTTTATCTTTATCTTATTCTTTATATTTCTTTCCCTTTGTTTTTTTTTATTTTTATTATTTTTTTAAAATTTATTTTACGTAAAAGAGTGAAATAATAATCTAATAATCAAAGACTTTTATGTTAGTATATCGATACTTTAGGAAACGATCAATTGATTAATTATATTCCAATAATTTTAAAAGAATAAAAAGAGAGAATTCACACAAAAAAAAGAAATTAAAAACAAAAAAACACAACAAAACAATAATTAATCTTTTTATTACAGGGAACAATTGGTTTTGGAACAGCTTCTTATTGTTATGATAATTAATTTCTCCAAATTGCCAAAACTTTTTTTATATTCGTATCTTTAATTTAAAGAAGTAGTGTAGTGGAAAATATATATTACATATCAGTATATATTAAATGTGCTTATATACTTATATATGTATCTTTAAAGTGAGAAGGAAAACAAATAAAAAAAAAAATTAAGGAATTTCTTATCTGCAGAGACGGAAAAGAATACACGCAGGCAAAATAAATCTCGTAGGCAAATCGAGATTCAATCACTCATTTAACTTCTAAAGAAGAGAATGAATAAAAGAGAAACCACCGTACCAGATGCAGAAGCAACGAAATTAGTTTTTTGTTTTAATTTTAAATTTACAGAAAAAAGGAAAGCAACATTAAATATACTAATACTTGACCCAATATACTTGCAGCGCAGCATTGTCGAGAAACGAACGAACATACAGAAAAACTACAGATCCAGTAATAACAGCAAAAAAGTAACAAACAATTCGCTGTAGAAGAAGGCGACAGGCAAACCAATTTCCAAAAAACACAACAACGTCACAAAGACAAAACCTCGAACGAGATAGAAGAGATAACTGGGACTATAATACGCTAAGTGTAACGAAAACCTGTATACAGGATTAGTATCGTATTCGTAATTACCAATGGAGAGCACTTGTAAATATGCAATCAGTCCGAAAGCGGTTATCGTCACAAGACGGGAAAAATAGCACGTTTAACAGGCATACGCAGTGCTTGTGGTACATTTGCTAATAATGCGTTGATTATAGTGAGTCCGAGAGCGTGTGTGTGTGATAATGCGTGTGGCGGCGTACAGAACCCACCGCCGCTTTCCACTTGAAGGAAAGCTAACGTAATTAGTGTCTGTTTCCTGTAGGAAAACAATCTCGGGGCGCACTGTTCAAAGGAAAACAAGCGCTTTTTTGACAGGTGCGGCCACAGGCAATTTTGTTTTTTTTGACAAGGATGAGAAAGACACCGCAACAACACCATGGGAGACCCCGCATGTCGATTAAATGAACAATTTAAAATGAACAAAAAAGTGCAAAAATCAACTTTTCTTTTTTGATATTCAATTTTTAAGTGTACCTACTCTGCTTTACCTGTCTTGATAGTGCACGCGGCATAAAAGTCTAGTTTTCCAGGCATTTCTCTGTGTGTATGAACGCATGCATGCGCGTATGCACACGCACGAACTCGTAGGGTCGTTTTTAATTTTTTTTTTTTAATTTTTTGAGGCCGGCAACGACAAGAATATATTTATGGAAGATCACACTATATTCGTCGTACGCATCACGATACAAAACTGAGTCTTTTACTATTTTTATTTTCGTTTTTATATTTCTTTCAAAGCAGACACGCACGCAAACACATAAAATTAAACTAAGCAGTGAGAGAAAAGAACGAAGAATGATATTAATCCAAAAGGTAGAGAACCCTTTACACCAAGAAACGAAACAGATAAATTTATGAATAAATTGACGTTTGTATTTTTCTAAGTGATGTGTCTTTGCACGGGACATGAAATTACAAATTTGCTGAATCTGCGTGTTGCGGGAAATCACTGTTTCAATTTCTTTCTTTTTCCTTTTTTTTTTTTTTTTTTATTTTTTATGTTTTTTTTTCACCTATAGGAAATTTTTTTGCCAGCTGTAAGTAACACTGTGTGATCACATTTTTTTGGACTGAATCCCAAATAGAACCAAGAAAAAAAAAGGGACACTCTTTTCATATCTTGCATCACATAACGGAACGTTCTCCCACACGTTATTGTAATGTATTTAAGTCAAAAAAACAATAAGCAATAATGCTGGGCAATCAGAAAAAGTATAATTTTTATTTTCGAACTTCTTAATACATGTGATCCCGTTTTGAAATAAGGAATTCGAAAGTGTGGCCGAACGTTTACTGTTTTCTTAGTATAATACTCGGAAATGACTGGGTGTATGGTAAGGATAATATGAATTTTCAATAATCTGGATGGATGCATATAGCATTAACTAGGGTATATCAAAAACAGAAAGAGAACGTGAGAGAAGCAAATCCAGCGTGGTAGTGTTTTAACCATGCACTAGAACAGCACAGAATATGTAATATGTATTATCTCGGCATGAAACAGTTAGTACCGATTATACTATAAGCGATCTAATAAGTAATGTAATATCTTATTATCATAAACGACGTATAATAATACGTTCATGTTTCGTGTTGTGTAGCGATTACAACATATACCACGCATTTTTTGTGCTAATTACTTCTTTTTGATGGTTTATCTCGTAATACGAACTATATATATATATATATCAATTTAGTGTGTTATCACATTCCATCGCGTCTTGTAATTTATTTATTACTTGTAAAAATGAAATTTTAAGCTTACAAGATTATTATGTGGTTTTACTTTTTGTATTTTAGTACAGTGTGGAATTTAATTTATGCTTTTTTCTTTTGTTTTTGTTCTGTCCGTGTATCTGTTTGGCAAAAGAAATTGGTATTGGAAAATTATTTTTCTACTGCATTGAGCAAGAGAGAAAATCAAAATATACACATTATTATGTCGTTGAGTTCTGAAATTTCTAGAAAATTCGAAATTGACAAGACTATTACAGCTCAACTAGCTGCAATTGATAAATTATCAATTGATAACCTAATTGAACTGAAGAAACAAATTGAGTTTCAACTAGATGGACATATCGGACAATTAGAAATATTAGAAAATGACGGTAATAGCACGAATGGTACAGGCAATTATTTAGTAGATGGTTTCCCAAGAAGTGATTTGGATTTAATTTCAATTAGATTTGTAAGAAGAAATATAATTATGCTGAAGAATGATTTAGAAAAATTAATTAATATTCTCTATGAAAAATTAAATAACAATTCTAAATTATCATCAAATAAACCAATTCCACAACAATTAAAATCGTTTATACTCTTTTCCGGAATTGTGAAAGGTTCTCCAAGTGAAAAATCGGGTTTAAAAGAAAACGATAAATTAATTACAATTAATCAATTAAATTATAAAAACTATAAGAATTTAAATGATATTAAACTAATCTTACAATCAAATTTAAATAAAAATGTTCATTTGAAAATCTTAAGAGAAAGTTCAGGCAAATATCATGATTTAATATTAATGCCTACAGATAAATGGAATGGTCAAGGTATACTAGGCTGTAGAATTACTGAAATATCAACCTAGAACAAACAAACAAAAGACGTGTTCTACATTATATTTATGAACCTAATTATCTTATTTCCTTGTTAATTGCTTCCATGATAACGACGGATTTTACAATGCGCGGAAGTATCATTTACACATACCTTTCGAACTTAAAATGTATATTACTAATTGCATCATCATAAAAATGTTCGAAAATATTAGATTTTTCTAACATTCGATTGGGAGAGATGTTTCGTTACTTTAATCAATAAAATAATTTGAACACGATGCAGGGGTACATTTCGTGGATGAAAGATACTTCTAGGATTAATATAAGTCCGAGGTTAGCTAGCTATCTAAATGCATTATACTTTTTACAGAACTTGATATAACACGCAATCAATCACATCGATTCTTGAAACTATATTCTTTGTTATGGCTTGCATATATGCATTTCAAGAAATATTATAGTGACCATTCATGATTAACAGTACCTTCGATTTATAATAATGCTATAGCGAGAGCTATACTGAGATATTCAACTTATGTTAAACACATATTCTAGTTCTACACTAATTAGGGTGTCTATAATATAGATAGCATATCCAATAAGATAGTGCATACATGAAAATATGGGCTTTAAATTAAATCGCTTATTAGATTCATTCATCTGGTTGATGCTTGAAAGTAATACTATGATATGACAACTTGGTCTATTTAGCATCATAACAATCAATGAATACATCTGATCCATTTCGTTTTCTGCTTTATCACAACTATGCTTCTAACGTGATCATTTATTTAATCTGGGATAGTGGAACCGTGATCGAATCTTTCCTTTTGTATAACTCTAATTATGAGTTAATCGTAAATTCTACTCTGTTCCTTTCTTTAATGTTAAGCAGGGTGTATTGTCTATATATTTAATTTATCATGCTGCCTGTCAAATTGGTCGTTATTCGCAAATTTGCTTCACTAAAAAACCTCTTGGGATATGATGTTAAGAAAGGATTTAAGGCCATTAGTGACAGCTTACAGTTAAGATCATAACTCGTAACAAAAAATGTTGGAATTATAGTGATGTACATGACAGAGTTCAATTATTTAAAACGCTTAAAGTGTGGAAAACATTATTTACAAACTATCAACTCAAAGCTTTTGGAAAAACCATCACAATAGTAATGTAAAAAGTTTTCCAATGATATTTATAACTATATATTATAAATATATATGCAATAAGTAATTAAAGATCTTAGTCGATTGAATGTACGATTGGATTCAATTGACTAACTAGCACAAAGTACGGTAGAAATATAGTATCCAGTTATTGTTCAATGTATATATTCATAATTTAATATATTTAAATTGTCGTTCTTGGAGTATATATATAGATTAAATTCTCGGGTTTCCTGAAACTTAATTAATGTCAGAAAATTAATGTAACTGAGTAAGTCATTTGTTGATAGCTTATTGGAATGATCAGTATCAGTACGTTACAAAAAAAGTTGAATTAGTACTGACTGTATGTGAAGATGCATGACAACAGCAACCTCAGAGTCTTCTAACAACATCCATTGACCGCTATGACACTGACCAGCTCATACGATCGCATAGCATAATTAACGTAACGCATCCATTAGAGAAATCGAGATGGTGAAGAACTTAATCCCTAAACCGGGTCTTCGCATATTTAAAGAAGATACTTCCTCATGTAAGATTTTATGCTTTGTATTATAGTTACGATATATATAATAAATGGCTGCTCAGCGTCACAACCAAAACAAGTACTTAATGGTATGTCATATGTATATGAGAACTGTAATAAGCACTTAAGATACTACGAACACTCTCACTCTGCGATATTAGTATCGAAGTAAGCTTTGATCTCCCATAAAAGGAGAGGCCAGACATTGTATAATCCATTATACGTTCGATGTCATTTCATATAGCTATCTGGCTACTTATGGACCTTTTATCATGATAATATTTATTGTAATATGGGTAATAATAAAAACAGATCTATGACAAGAATGTAATATAAAAGATAGACAGATATAAGACAGACAATTATATTAGAACGGATGGGAAGTGCTGATTTGGATCTTTCATTATTCTTTTTATTTCAACAAAGCTTATCCTTTTTATTATACTATGAAATACACAATAAAATAGTTACATGATTATTTCAAATCCTGGATATATAAATAGGTTGCCTAGTTATACTTTTGGGTCCGTTATTTCTTGCTAGATAATGTATTTGTTGGAAATGCCACTGGTCGTATAAGTGACTATACAATACCAGATATTACCTCTTTAGAATATTATTGTTGCATACCTGAAACAATAGTCCCTGCAAGAATGTAATAGCAAAATTCCTAATGCATATATAGTACTGTAGAAACATCAGCGTACCGTACGTGTTCAACTCAACGACGTCGTCTCGTTGGACAGAACGGTAGATTGAAATATTATGTATATATAAACCCCGGTAATCAATAGTAAATAATTCATTGATCCAGGTCCAAGAGACCAGAGAGATTAATCTGATTAGATAGTATATAATCTAACTACATTTTAATATATTAAAGCAATGAATTCATCTATTGAGCAGTATTAGACTTGGTCACTACATTCAAATTGACAATAGTTGTTTAAGGGTTACAGGAATAATTTCCTACATTGAGAATGTTTGTTGTTTCATATCTGAAACAGTAAAAACAATTAGTAACGTATCCTGATCTTTTTTTGATTTAGTATTACAGAACTAAAGCAATTTTATGTTGTAATATAAACTCAGCAAGAGTTAGATTACGATATAACATTAGTAATATTTCCTGTTTAGGAATTATTACTGAAACATGTGAAACACTAATATTTCCTATTTAGGAAATATGGTTGTAAACCTGAAACAACAGATGCCGATAAGAATGTAATGATAAGTTCAACGAGGCACATTGCAAATTGTAGCTAAACTAAAAGTATAAATAGGAGACCTATTTATACTTCTAGTATTTGGATGATCATGTAACTTATTATTAGATATTATGTAGAATAGATAAAAAGAAGCAAGTTTCTGTTTTACGTTGAAAATAATAAGAAGATCCGATCCTGCGCTTCCCATCTGCCATAATATAATAGTCTGTCTTACATCTGTCTATCTATTATATTATAATCCTGTCATAACTCTGTCTATTGTAGTACTCATATTACAATATTTTATAAATTAGTTGGTTTCGTGGTCTAGTCGGTTATGGCATCTGCTTAACACGCAGAACGTCCCCAGTTCGATCCTGGGCGAAATCATTAATTGTTTTTTTAAATCTACTTTTTTTTATGCCTCTATTCATAAGATATATATATGTTTGTCATCAATGACAGCATTGTGCTCGGATAAGATATGAATAAAGACAGTTAAAGTTTTATTTTTCTTTTTAAGTTATATACATTTATTTCTACAAACTATGTTTATCATGTTATATGTTTTTATTTTGGAGATGTAATACCATCTGTGGTTTGATGTTCAGCACTATTTGTCTTTGTATGATCATTTTGCTCCTCATCATCTGTAAAATCTAAATCCAGGTCATCAGGGTTTCCATTATTCCTTGGAGATTCGATAACTTCCCCTAGTGATTGAAGATCATCTAAATCAAAATCAGCTACATTACTTGGATCAGTTGGTAATTGTTGAGAAGATGCTAACATATATGAGGTAGAAGTTGGTCTCCAAATGAACGCTAGTGTAACAAAGACACCAAAGTAGACCAGTGTTGGCCAGAAATCAGTGTAGAAAAATTTAGTTCTCCAGTGTTGTTCAATCATGTCAATGGTATTATGACCAATGAAGAAGAATGAGGAAAATGCGGTACCAACCAATACTAACATTAATGATGCATAAATAATTGCAATTAATTTCTTGTACATGTTTAACTTAACAACTTGTCTTTGTTCTTTTAAGTAACCAATTGTATTAGACATAGATCTTAATACCATGTAGTAAAATACAAAAAATGAAAGTCCCATTGGAATAAATGTAATCAATATTAGTGGAGATGTGCTTTCTGGATCAGACAAATAATTTTGAATGAAATTTGCAGTAGTTAAACTGAAAGTAAGTGCTGCAAATAATTGACATCTTCTCATTAAAGTTTTGTTTAATTTAGGGAAAACAATACCATAGCCTAAACCAACAATTAATAATAAGAAGAATGAAAAGGTTACTTTACCTGCTGTTAAAATGGACAAGAATACCATATATACAGTGACACCTGCAGTTAAACCTTTTTCGTTCTTAATATCGTAATAAGCCCAAGTGAAAATAGATTCTAATGTGAGGAAGAAAAAGAAAGCTAATAAATATCTTTGTAATGGTAATATTTCATGTTTATGTTTCCAAAACGAGAAAGAATACAAAGACATTGCAATGACATAGCAAACACCTAATAAACCATAAAGAGGTAATTTATTAATCTCTGCAGCTGGTAGATGACCAAAAGCATTTCTAAAATTAACAACAGCATTAAATTTAGTTGTAGAACTGTATGTAAATGCTGTGACACAGTAGTAACCAGTTTTAGTTATTGGATATTTAGTTTCGTGTAAGCCTAATGAACTTTGTGAGAAGTTCATAATTTGATGTACTATAGTTCTGTTTTTAGATGTGTATGGATCATACACTACGTCTTGAATAATGAACTGATTTTTGTTTGTTGCATTACATAATTTCATGTCAATAGCATAATCATCACAAATATAGTAATATTCACCATCTGGTAATCGAACACCTAAATGTTCATAATCTTGGAAATCGAATATAGCAACTACTAATCCTGGATCTCCGGCAGCTAAATCGCTAATTTCTTTCAAATTAAATGAAATAAATGGATCAACTTTACCACCATAATCTTCTTTAGAATACATACCAGAGCATACTCTGTATGAATTATCAGATAATTTAATTTTATTAGCATTGGTGAATGCTATCAAAAAATTGATTAATGTGAAAAAATATAACAATAGCATCATTAAAAAGTAATTATATTATATTATATTGAAATTTTCAACCTTTATAATTTGAAAGAATATAAAATCAAATGTGAATGGATGCAATGGGGGAAACAATAAAAGAATGCAAATGAGCTTAGCAATTAAAAATATGTCTCTTTTTTTAAAAAAAAATAATAATTTATTCTAATTTCCTGCTTATTTCAATTAATTCTATATTAAACTAGCGTTTTTTTGCAGTTTACGTTTCTGATATTACTATATGAAACCGACAAATAACAAAAAATGACAATGGAAGAAAAAAAATCAAAATAATGTAACGTTATTTAAAACTCGATAAACTTAAGCTTCGCAATAAAATCAATAAGTGAATGATTTCTTAGTTCATTAAAAAGTTATACAGAAAAGGATCTTACCAAATATAGTAACTATATATCTTTATGTTAAGTTATCAATATTCTAACCTTTAAATTTCAGTTGCCACTAAATATTATTTTAGAGATATGTAGAATGTATATATATATATGTTACAGCCTTCTCCTTTTTAATATATCGTCGCTGATGATGCCTGTATTGTTCCAAAAGTAACCCATTTTTATCGTTTTACACGTAACCATATCCTGTATCTCATATAGCCCTAGCTTAAAGTAAGGACAATGACAGGGTTTATGTAAACCCTATTCTGTATCTCATCAGAAACAGAGGTGATGAGATAGAGTGATATATATATATATATATATATATATATATATATTTGATATCGTCAATCATTCATTTCTATTTGGAATATCTCTCTACATATGTATCTATTCTCTTCGCCAATTTGATATCAATGTCGCTAATTTGAGTTCCGATATCATGGGTTGTCAATGTCAGATCTAGTTTATTATAATTCATAGTGATCCGTGGGTGATGGCCCCATAAATGCGAACGCATTGCAATATTGTTGAAAAGAGAATGACAAATTTCAAAATCCTTGACCTCTATAGTTTGTCTTATTAAATGACCTTCATGTGCTCGCCATTTTGGTAATTCTAATAGTTTTTCAGCTAGTTCAGTTTTCGATAAAAGGCTGGGTTTGACTTTCAGTATTTTATTATACATCTTGGTCAGTCGTTATGATAGTACTTGTACTTATAGATTAGAAGCGGAGTATGTCAAGTTGCTCTTCAATGTCTTCTTATGTTGTTATTTTTTTATTTTTGGGCTACTTCTCTTCCTTAACTATGTTATGCTCTTTACAATACTAGTATTCTCTTAAGTTAAGCGCATTAAAAATAATTGAGAAAAAACATCACATACTAAGAATAAAAGTAACCATTTTAGAAAAAGATATTTGAAATATTCATATATTTGAACTTAAGCATTAATGTCCTCTCAACAAATTTAACTGATAGCAAAATAGTCAAGTTACTTCTTTTCTTTCTAAGTTAGGTCAACCCAAATATGTCTTCCTGTTTATTCATTTTAGATGAACTATTGGAACCTTTAATCTCAAAAAATACAAAACCTGTACGAAATCTTCCTGATATTATAAAATCTTTTAAGGAGTCGTGGACACCAACATCTCCTCCTATAATAACAGTTTCTAATTGGCATTATGTATATGTCAAAAGAGATGCATTATGGTTTGTAGCAGCAATTCATTATATGGATGAAAAATGTATGAATTTAATGATGATATTATTCTACTTGGATCAGTTATATTACCTTTTAAAAAATTATTTCAAGAAAGAATTGTTAACTAAACTTTTGATTATCGATAATGCATTGCTAGTTACTGAATTAATGGATGAAAGTATAGATTTCGGTATAATACAAATGACAGATCCCAGTATTATTCGTGATTACATTAGAGTTAAAATTAATAACTCAATTGCAACTGGTAATAACAGTAATGATGACTCTGATGATAGTGATACAGAAAGTGCATCTTCAAAGAAAAATGCCAAATCCTTAGGTTCGTATATGCCATCTGCAAATAACTTAACTAATTTATGGAAAGGTTATTCAACTAAAGATGAGACTTTGAATGAAAATGTTAATAATGATAATTTTGAAAATAATGACGATGAAACGTATATTAATAGTCACATTGCAAGAACCACTACAATGGCCGTTTCTTGGAGAACAAAAGGTATATATTACGCAAAAAATGAATTTTTCCTAGATGTTGTAGAGAGTGTCCAATACCTGATGAATTTCAAAGATAAAGTAATAAGAAGAAATTTAATACATGGTCAAATTAAATGTAAAAGTTACTTATCAGGTATGCCTACTTTAAGGATTGCCTTGAACAAGATATTGCAGGATGATAAACAGTTTCTTGGCCATGCTAAATTCCATCAATGTGTATCATTAAACTCAATTAATATTAAAGACCTTGAGAAAGATTTAGAAGGACCTAATGACATAAGTAATAAAAACTTTGTAAACAAAAAAGAGATAGAATTTATTCCACCAGATGGAGAGTTTGTTCTTTGTCAATACGAACTAAGAAGACACGTAAAAGACCCTCCCGTCATTAACATGACATCATTTGACATCAAACCAAACTTTAAAAAATTTAGAGTTCAGATTTCATTAAAAATTGAAACTCATTTTAAGAGACAAAATTCCACTTCATTGATGACTATTAAAATTCCGTTACTACAATTATTCAATGACTATAAGATTGATTTATCGAAACAACCGAGATTCAAGAGTGATGTTGGTAAAGTTTTGTTTAATATTTCAGAAGATTTTCTAATATGGGAAATTGATGCTTTGAAAGGTGGGCATGGAGAAAATGAAAAGGGTATGGTTGCCGAATTTTTTCTCTTTAACCAAGAAGAATATGATAGGTTACAAGAAGAGGCAAAAATCTCTATGAATCCTCCCCCACTTAGAAACGGACCAAAGTTGGAAGAATTATATGAAGAGATGCATGAGAATGAGGACGCAGAAGATACTGCATTAAAAATGAAAACCCAATATGTATTTATGCAATTTGAAATACCGTATTCTACCTGTAGTGGTTTAAAAGTTGAATATTTGAAAATCGAAGAAGATCTCTTAAAGTATCAATCATTCCCTTGGGTTAGATATAAGACATTAAATGATGACGAATATGCATTTATAGTTTAAGAAAAAAATATTGCTATTGAAGAGTAAAATTATAGATTTAAACAATTTACAAGAATAAGTATAAGCATTTCATTTCAATAGATATTGACATATCATTATATACATTATAAAACTATTAGCATTTGAAATATATTGCATAAATCTCTGACTAAATCTTTTTCTTTCTTTTTAAAGATGCCGTAGTTAACTTTGTAATGCCTTTATTCTTTCTCTCATTTCTTTAATCATGTTATCTGCCTCTCCATCTATTTGATCTTCAGGAACCTCGGAATCTTTTTGACTTTCTGGGATCTTGAAAGTTGTGCCAGATGTATCTTGAACTTTTTCGAATATTTCATTCGTATATTGTTCGACTATTTTGTTAACTTCTTCGTTAACTTCGTCATCCAACTCTTCTTCACCTTCTCCTACCAATTCCATAGTGTCGTCTATCATTTCACTTATTAATCCGGATTTCATCAGTTCTTTTTCTAATTCAATCATTGTACCTTGTAACTGAGGTAGTCTGACTAACTGATTAACTTCCATCATGAGTCCTGTACTTTGAGCCATTTGGGTAGATATCATGTTCATCTTAAACGCCTCTTCTATTTTCATTCCAACAGATTCTAATTGAGCTTTAGACGTGTACATTCTATTATATTGTTTATTTATTTGGTATAACTCCTTAGCATAAATTTTGACTGCTCTAATATCATTCTTCTTTGCAGACCTTTTTATTATTTGTTGTGTTTTAGCCTGTAATGCAGAAAGTTCTCTTAAAGATTTATCAATACAACGATTGTTTTTCCTTAATATACCCTTAATAATACGTTGTTGTTCTTTTTGGTCAGGACCCCATATGGCCTTCTTTAAATAATCCATATTAATTTATCAAATACTAGACGAATATATTATAGAGTTACTTAATAGTTTCACAGGATGACTAAAATAGATGAATGGAATATACAATCTTGACCTCCTGAAATTCAATTAAAGATTGATTTAAGTTAATTGATCAGTTAATATACTAGAAATTCAGTCCCCTAAAATAAGATATGTTGGAAGACTGAAATTGGTTCCCTAAGATATCATTCTATTATCTACTAAAAGGTCACATTTGCCTCTAACTGAAAATATTCCTATATAAAAACCAAAGCACGTGCTTTATTTTGAGTTATATAATTATCAGTTATTATTTAGTTCTTGTAAATTAATATTCCGATATAGTGTAACGGCTATCACATTACGCTTTCACCGTAGAGACCGGGGTTCGACTCCCCGTATCGGAGTTTATTTTTTTGTGTTATATAAGCAAGTAAAACTCTAAATAATAACTGGATCGACCCTGATTTTTGATATACAAACTTGAACATATTATCGAAATAAAATGAATTTCTATTATTTATCTATCGTTGTATATAACTTTTAATTGAAAACTTGTTTGATAAATGATTAATTAATCATTCAGTCATAAGTTTAAGATTACTTTTGTGCAAATTTTATATATTTATGAAAAGTTCTTCCAATATTAACATAAATGAAGGAATTAAAATATTATCGTTTAGAACACTGTTACCTTCTAATATCCCCGCAAGGACACACATATTGAACAGATTTGTCACGCTGATTTCTTGATAGTATTCTAAGTATTGCTTCAGGAAAACACACACTAAAGTAGTGCTAGTAATGAAAGCCAAGGTACCTTCTATCGTTTTATTAGTACTTGACCATTTTAATCTTCCCCATCTACCACCGACTATAGAAGCGAGAGCATCCCCGACACCCAAACCAACTAATCCAGCCGGCGAACCAGATATTAATAATGGTGTTGATACACCAATAATTAAATATAAGTACGATATAATTAGTGAACCATTCTCATCTCTATAATCGGCAAATGATCTTAATTGTATATCTAAATAATTGCCTATAGGTTCAAATTTCATGTACCTTATATATTCAACCACCATGAACAAAACAATAGATCCTGATAATGCAATTTTGACTAGGAGTTCCTCTATTTTGAATGGATAAACTATTAAGAGTATGATTAAAAAATG
This sequence comes from Tetrapisispora phaffii CBS 4417, assembly GCF_000236905.1. Taxonomy (NCBI): domain Eukaryota; kingdom Fungi; phylum Ascomycota; class Saccharomycetes; order Saccharomycetales; family Saccharomycetaceae; genus Tetrapisispora; species Tetrapisispora phaffii. The sequence continues at coordinate 532,719 of NC_016528.1, forward strand.
CCATACTTTTCTTGAAGTATTTAGGGACATTTTATCCTTGATTGTCATCACAGATGGAATTAAAACTACAACAGAAGCTAACCAAATAGTCATAATAATTTGACGTGCATTTGATTCCAAAACAAAACTAATCAACCATTCTAATGGATCATGTCCATCGATAATCAAAGAGTATTTCACTAGAAATGGTAGTACTATTAAAATATTCCCTAAACAAACAAATGATCTGACATAAGGGCGGTATGATGAAATTAGTCGAGTTTCTATAACGTAGTTTATTAGAATAACTGTTAGAAAAGCTAAAAGGCATTGTGATAAAACCATAAATGGTATCGTTGAATCTTCATGAATCCTGTTCAAATATAAGACATTAGTTAATAATAAGCTGAATATGTTACAGTCAACTATATCTAAACTTCTTAGTCCACCGATTTTTGCTAATGCTTTGCTAAATACAAAATTGGTTACGCTTGCACCTAATAACTGAGTAAACTTATTGTTGGAGTTAATATCGTTATAATTTTCAAAAGAGTTTATTAGAATGAATAAAAGGGACTGTATGAGTAATTTAACAACATATAAGCTCTCCATAATATTGGTTGTCAGTACCAAATTAATTATCACATTAGATATCGAGGCCTCTATATTGATTATACTATGATTGTAAAATACCACTGATACCAGTAATGATAAATATATCAAATAAATCATATCAAACTTTAATTCTGTTTTATTAAATGTCAACAAAATCGTAATTAGACAAACAAATAATACAGTCATGAATGCTATTAATAATTCTGAATTCAATAAAAGTATATGTGGATTCCGGTATGCAATGTAGACTGTAATGCATAATGTCAAAAATTGAATAATTAGATTAGAGCCTTTAAACATAGAAAAGGCTCTATTTACTTTATCATTAGTTCCCAAACCAATTCTAGAAATATCTTCATTAATCAATGAGCTCTTCAACTCAATTATACTGACTTCAGGATTTTGGGAACGATTGCTTTTAGTGACAGTGTAACTAGTCATCTATTTCAACGTGCCAGTAGAAGTTAAGATCGATTAAAAACAATAAAAGGACAAAATTCAGGACCACGGAAGTTTAATAAAATGGATAGTAGTGACTTATTTTAAAACAGAATTAGTTATTCAGTAATTGTTTATAAGTTAAATGGCTAACCTACTTATACAGAATTTTATTTTAGAAAACGAACACCGTGTGCAACAACACTTATTAAATGAGAATATATATATATCTCAATAATGACAAAAAAAACATATACTACTTGCTTATATTTTTTGTAATTTCATCTTAAATCAAATTCATACATCAAGTTCCATTGAAAACATATATGATCTTCACCACGAATACATCTATCAATAACTAGATCAAGAACACAAAACAAGATACTTCTTGCATTTTATTGATGAGATGCTGCTACTATTAGTTATTAGTTATTAGTTATTAGTTAATTAGTTAATTGATAGTAAGTAGTAACTCCTAAAAAAAACAACATACAATCTCATTGCGCACGTGATGTTTACAGATATTGTGTTGCGAAGCATTGCAATAAATCAGAATTATGTTGATGGAAACGAGAACCATGCCATGTTTCTAATAGAATTATTTTTTCATTGCAATCACTAAATCCCCCTCCATAATATTTCAATCTGCCCTTAATGCTGAAGTTCATTACAAATATATATATATATCTAGATGAGATACCCAACTAACACATTGTGTTCAAGTTAATTACTCTTTATCGGGGTTTTTTAATCCCAATTCTTGGATCCTGCAATCATAATAATAAAGTTTGGCAGGTTAAAAATATTTATTGTAAAAATATATATTTTCTTTTATAATCTTTTATTATCTCTTAAAACAATTAATTTGTGACATTACAGAACTTTGATAATAGATATCGCCATGCCCTAAATGATTATTTTTACAAGAATCGACTTCTCGTAACATATGATCATCATGAAAATTTTCAAAAAAATTTTCAAAAAAAAATATTTTCAAATTTTTAAAACGTATAAAAGGTGAAGTAATTTTTACTAAAAAAATAATAAAAATTACTGGACGATAATGTTCATAAAGTTATTATTGCAATTTACATTTATAAAGTATATTATCAAAATAGATAAACAAACCATTCAAGTTGAAGATGCCAAAGTAAAATGAAATAAACTATAATTTTCTAATTCCCTTCATTTGTTTTTTTTTTATGATTGACGGAAAAAATTATACTGTAAATTTTCCGTTGATGACCATGATAAAAATACAAACTAGAGTTTCTGAAAATCCTTGATTAGAATCTAATCATGCTTAATGCAAACTGAGGTTCGGTTTATTTTATGATTTATTTCTGGGGTCAGAAAAATTAAAAGACAGTGAGAATTGAAAAACGTAATTAATACAGGTGTATTGATGTAGTTTATTTTATTTTATTTTGTTTTGTTTTAAATCTTCATCTGTTATATATGTCTAAATAATATTATTGCTATTATTTTTTATTTTTTTTTAAATGATGATTATAACAAAAACAAAAGCTGGAATTACTGGCTGAACGATTATATGTTGATACGTTTTTGCAACTATCCTGATTTCAAATTTAGCGATTCTATTTCATTTGAAAAGAACTGTTAATATTGTAAAAAAAAAAAGAATAGTAATATATTAGTTATTTACTAGTGCTTAAGGAGAAGAATTATAAGGTTATATTTTTTCCCTTATTGGATTCGAGTAATTAACTATTTTTATGAAACTTTTAAAAACGATAGCTTTGATTTGTTCATCAAAGTTTTTTACTTTTAAAAAGAAAAAACATAAAAATGAACGACGATAAGTGAAGATGACGAGTCACAGCACTGGGCACTGATTTTATTAAAATAATAAATTTTGCATATGAGTGACAACGCTTTAAGTAGGCCTAGAAAACCTACGTTACTGATTCACTTTACTATTTTTATTTTATTTTTATTTTATGTTGTTTTTTTTGAGAAGAAGAAATATTTGAGTAACAATTATTAGTCTTTTTAATTAGTGAAATAAAGAAGAAAAATAGAAGTTAGCTGAAATGATTTTTTTATTTCGATTGGTTATGTTAGCGTTTTGATATATTCAAATGATTTTCATTTTGAAAAATAGAAATTTTAATTTGTATGTCTAAACTGATTGTGATGAGCCCTTATAGATGACGAGTCTGATCTTTCGTGAAGACACAACTATTTAATTTATCCATTCATGCAATTCTGAATCTTTTAGATAATACAATTATTTGTTATTTTCTAAATTTATTTTTCATTATGAAGAGAATTCTTTCAAGGATTTATATCGATTAGAACATCTAACAAAATCATCTAGGAAATGGAATTAATAAAATCTACAGTCTGTTAAATTTTTAACTATTGACATTAGTTGATGTCGCTGTTTGCTTTCACTATTATTAATATAAGTATAATGGAGAGGAAATTAGTTCCATATTTTACAAAAAAAATACGATGAAGCTGTTTACTCAATTTAAGACAAGCATATGTCTGAATTTTGCATGTCAGATATACTAAACACGTCTGATTTTACGTAAAGTCAGAATTAATTTTCTATCCTTTTTACTGCAAGAAAAATGTGTATAACACGATTAACTTATTGAGATACATTTTAGTTAAAATGTTTTCATTAATTTGTTTCTATATTTACATTATTATTACTGAATGTTTATGATGACTTCCACATTTACACGACGGTCTACTGCGCTTCTCAACTGTTTAACGAGAAGCTTTGATGATAGTCTGCCTTTGACAGGGCGTGGCACTGATTCACATTCACAATAATTTTTGTTTTAATAATATTGGATTTTTTGAGTTCAAATAATTCGAAATTATACAAAATATTTTTTTGTTTTTGATGTAAGAAAAACTTATGACTAGATTTTATTTAAATGTGATGATAATTCTTGAGCTACATTTTATTTTTGAGATTTTTTTAATTAAGAAATTTATGAAATTAATCCTCTAAATATTTTTTTGCACGTCAGTCTGATCAATAAAATTTATGTCAATATCTTTGTAAAAAATTATAACTAAAAGGATATCTTTGAATTCATAATGTAAAAATGTAATAGAACTGCACCTATATTAATTCTGGACGATTTTATTACAAATAAAGTTATTGGATTTAAAACGAAAACAACTAATTTTTAGTTATTTATAATATTTTTCTTGTATTGAATAGATGAAATAAATAGGTGGACATACTTATATATATATGGAATGCCCATTAAATAGATGTTATATCAGAGTGAAATAATATGAAAAAAGAATGTAAATGTATCATTAGAGTGAAGTTTAGATTTATTTAATCTATTCGGTAACTTCACCGGTAATTGGGTCTCTCTTCTTGAAAGACATGAATAAATCATCCTTAGGGAAGATAGTAGCAAATACCTTAATTTTTTCACTTAATGGAGTAACCTTATGTTCAAACTCGGTGTGTAAGGCGAATTTACCTAATAATGCAGCAAAAGTGATCAAAACATAAGTTTGACCTAAACAGACATGTGGACCACAGCCAAAGACTAACCAATTCTTTTTGTTATCGTTAGCCTTCGAACCTTCGACCCATCTTTCTGGGATGAATTCTTCTGGATCGTCATAAACTTCTGGATCATGTAGAGATGGATATAAAGTGGAAATCAACATAGCACCCTTTGGAGCAGTGTAAGATGGAGTAACTGGGAAATTGTTCTTGACAACATATGGAACCATTAAGACTGGTGGTCTATAACGTAGAGTTTCCTTGACAACCATGCTGGTGTATTCCATTTTTTCAATTAAGTCAATAGTTAATTCAGTGTTCATGTCATTGTTTCTAACGGCTAATTGTTCTTCTCTAATTTTTTGTAAAACATCTGGACGGTCAGCAACAATTTGGAATAACCAACAAGCTAGAGAGGAGGAAGCATCTTGAGAGGCAAATAAGAAAGTGAAAATAGCTTCAGAAATTTCTTTGTTAGAGAATTCTCTGTGGAATAATCTTGAATCTTCATCGTTCTTGTACTTAGCATCATGCATTAATTTACACCAAGCGTCCATAACACACTTTGGTTCACCACCTTTAGCAATGTAATCCTTTGACATTTGAGCACAATTTTCGAAAATCTTCATAGCGGCATCAGCGGTTCTCTTACCGTACCAAGTCTTTGTGAATGGCAAGATAATTGGGAAATTGACTAATTCCAACGCAGCAGTGACCAAATAGTAATCATCAGCGATTCCTCTGACTTGATCCTCAGTGATCCAGTCACCACAGAAGGAACCTAAAGACAAGGCACATAAGATTTCTCTCATTTCATGGAAGAAGACACGAGGTTCATAATCAGTTTCCTTTGAGAATTCAACGAATTTTTCAATATATTTGTCCATAATTTTTTCCTGACTTGGTAAATATTTAGCTAAAGCGGCTTTAGTGAACAACCCATTCAATGATCTTCTGTAGTCGGTGTGAGCCTTACCATCTAAGAAGACCCAATTGGAAGGCCTTAAGATTTTAATGGCAACATCGACGACACAAGGTTTGACATACTTTGGAGCTTGCAAGATTTTTCTTGATAAATCCCTAGTGGAGGCGATGACGACGAATTTATGGAAGATAGAGACACATGATAATTCACCAGAATCCCACTTAGCTTTGTATTCTTCGAATTTTGGATCTAATGATTCCAAGAAAGGACCGATGATTGGATAGAATTTAAACCTTGGACCGGCAATTGAACCTTTTTTAATTTGATAAGAGACTTGGTCCCAAACCAATACGACGGAAATAAAAGTGAAGAAAATTTTCCAATATGACATTTCTTGAATTGAGCTTAGAACAGATTGGTTCTGAATGATTGCATCAGTAGCATTTTGAGCAACTCTGTTAACAATGACTTCAGCCATGATGAAATGGATTGAATGTGTATATTTTGTTTTGTGTGTATGTATGTATATATAAAATAGTCAGAATAGAAGATAGAGTAAGAAGAAAGAATGCAAATTGAAATAATAAATCAAATACAATCCAGTATATATATATGAAATAAAATGAAATTGTGAACCAAGGAAAAAAGTTTTTAAAAACGAAAAATTTCTCCATTGAAACAATTTAAAGTGTAGATACCTTAATGAATATACTAAAGAAAATGTAGTGAGAATAACTATATAGATTATACTAGTAGTGCGATGCCAAAAGACGATAAAAGTTTCATGAGAAAAGTAGTTAAATCCATTAATTTTCAAAATTATTTTTCGTTTTCTTATTAGTTTGATGACATAGAGAGAGAAGAAGAAAGCATCTAAAAGCGTTAAATGATAATACCGATTGGTGCGATGAGTCTAATGAATGAATGAATGAATGAATATCCAAACGACGAGACGAGACGGTAAGAATTGACACTTTACGACGAAGAAGCTTGAACTGAAGCGATAGTTTGACAGTTCTAACGAGTGGTTCCACCAGTTGACTTAGCACTGTAAAGTTTGTTTCATCTGATGGCTGCGTTGGTAGAGAGAGCGAGTAGAAATAGCATTGCATTTTTTCGTAGTTAAGAAAATACTCCAAAATGCACTTACTATGTGATATATGAACAATAGCACTGAGTGTATGCCTGTGTCTCGCTGCCTCTTCCACCGTTAGATGGATATTTCTCCTGTGGGCAAAGTGTTAACATACGAAAAGACAAGTCAAAAAATTCACAGAAAGAATTTTAACGGGAAGGAAAAGTTATACGCTGTGCTTTCAAATATAGAGATATGTGTGCGTGGACGGGAATTGTGGGAGACAGGCCGAAGAACGCTGGAGGGAGACAGGGTAAGATGGTTTGGTGCGAGGGTAAGAGGGGGGAAATAGTGTTTAAAAGTGCGTGCGCCATATTTATCATTACTAAACGGAAATGGAAATGGAAATGGAAAAGAGGATCTCTGTGCGCTATGTTCTGCGTAATCTCGCAAATGTGTAATTGTGGATGTTTCTGTTGAGAGTTGCTCTTTGGCGATATACAGCAGGTGCTGTTTTTCTTCTTTTTTCTTTTTCTGTTTTTTTGTTTATTTTTATTGCTTATTCCTGCAGAGTCCGTCTGTGTTCACTCGCTCTTTTTTGCAGGTGTGCAATTGATTGTACGAATAGCAGACAGAGCGCGGAAATAAGATGAGGCCACTGACGATCATTGTAGAAGTGACATTAAACATGCAGAAGCAGTGCCCTTGATTGCATGTTCAATTGATTTCCGGATGCTTTAAACGAGGAAGGATAGTTAACTGTCTGTGCGAGATGATTATACGGTAGTGACTTAAACGAGGAAGTAATCTCATTCATCCCATTCATCCCATTCCATGTCAAGCAATTGTGGTATGGCATGGTGGATGGATGGGTCGGTTGCTATCGACAAGGTGATAGCGGTGCATGTTCAGATAACATATTTCGCGCTTACAAAGTAATGCAGACTCCCCTTTACATTTTCTGGCTGTGGTCCTCACACTCATCATCGGTACAAATAAGATGGATAGTAATGAAGCAATTCAAAGGATAATCAAAGACTTATCCATATATTCAAGTATACTCGTGAGATGGTTCTCGAATTATTGATCCGTAATAGAGAGAAGAGTACGAAGTATGTGACTATATAATCACACTTGGTAGCTTTTATATGGGTTCTGCACTCTGATCAAACCCTGGCGCATATGCTATTGATCATACGAACTTAAAACGTAGCATCTGTCCTTTCCCTTATAATCTACCGATATTGTTAACACATACTGGCTCCGATTAAGTTTCGCATTCATCTCTATACTATCACCATAGTTTCGCATCCACCTCCCGCTACAAAGTTATGATATTCATTCATTGCCACTACTGCATTTCCATGCAATAAATAAAAAAAAGTTTTCTTTTTCTTGTTTAAGTGAAGAAGCGTGCCATGAAGTGCCAGGATGGGTAAAATGTTGTCATCCTCGGCAGAAAAAATTATATATGGACATCTGGACATCAATATATACATACGTTGATTATTTTAGTGTGGGTGACATATCTACACGCTGACATGTGTAGGTATCGTAATGGTTCAATAATAAGGATTGCACACTATTGAAGAAAAAAACCGTTATATTGAACAACACTTTTAGATGACTGCATGCATGTATGTCTGTGCGTAATTTGATTCTTGGTTCCTTGCGAGGAACGTTTTGTTGAAATGCGTAAATTACAAGGACATACGACGGGGATTCTTACGTTGGTATTATTTCACTACGTTGTGTATTATTTTATTTTATTTATTTTATTTATAATATTAAATACATACAGTCATATATTAAAACCCAAACTTCTTAGAATTATTCACGATTTGTCTTGGATTATTCTGAGCAAGGGCAGAATAAGGTATTCTTTATTTAGTTATCTATTGTGGTCGTTCGGGTAATTCATATGGCCAGGGCCATGGGCAGGTGTGCCATTGATATGATCATGATTCATGGTGTTTGGGGATAAATGGTGGAATATTACAGTCGGTTGCGGACTTTGTTGATAGTCTAGCTGTGGATAAAACTGGTGCAGTTGCGGTGGATATTGTTGGAGAACGTGTTGCTGCTGCTGCTGCTGCTGTAGTTGCTGTTGCAATTGTGGATTAATGTGTTGCAAATGTGCCGCGCCAGGATCTAGCTGGGGCGGCTGAGGATATGTATATGGATGAGTATACTCATACTGCGGTCCTCTTGCATACTCTGTAGTATGTATACGTTGGATTATGTTGTCCTTATGACTGTTGTCGGATGCATATGGTGTCGTGTAGGACGGTGTTGTATTTATCATTTTTCTTTGAGTTAACTCATGCATCTTAACAATCTCCGGTAGATCATCTGAAAGTAATGGATATAGAAAATCCGATATATTAGTTTTTTCCGCTAAATACCTTGCCCGCTCTAGTGGAATCCATACACCTTTTGAATGCATTAACCCAACTTTAACAACGTGTCTCTCTTTCTCTGATCTCAACATTCTATCTCGTCTACCTCTGGTCATTCCAGTAACATTCAGCAGTTTCGTACCATTAACCATATGGTTATCTGCTCTTCGAAGCACTACTACACCGTTAGCTATTACTTGATAACATACTGTGATTTCATCCTTCCATAGTATTGTAGTTAATCTGGGAATAGTATGATTACGTCCTATTTCTGGTGTGACTGACGTTGGCAATATTATATTTGGCTTGTTAAAATTATTCATTTCATTATTATTATTGTTACTGGTGGCAATTTTCGTGCCATTTAAGTTATTAATTACAAAAGCATTGTTTGCTTGGGCCGGTTCAGAATAGCTCATTATCATTTTATTTTCATTGTTATCCTCATTAGTATTAATACTGACATTGAGATTATTTGTTTGCGAAAATCCAGGATAATGATAGCAATTTGGACCTAGAAGATCTTTGCCATTATTAATTGTCACCGGTAAATTATTTCCTGGATGTTGAATATTATTATTGTAATCAATATTGGAAACATCGTCACTGTTAGTAATATTTCGTTTCGAATCGATATGCAATTTTATAGACGGTAAAACATTACTTTGTTGATACGAATTCTGTCGCAGATGATGTCGCAAGGGCTGGGCATTTCCGTTTTGTTGGGAATGTCCCAACTCTTGCGCTAATTGCTATCTCGTTTGATTGGTTATTATATTTAAATTGGCAGATTGGTTGATGGGACTCGGTATTATCGAAGGGGTGTACTGGTTGGATTGTATCTGTCGTGGCGGTGAAACGAAACGTCTCATTCGATCACCAATTTTGTTGTTTTCTGTTATAATATTGTCAGTACTATTAAGATTTTTTTGTTGCATTCGACAGACAGCGTGAGGAAATTAAAGCGTATGAAAGTATATATGAAATGCACACAGTCAGTAATAAAAGTTAAAAATAATAATAATAATAAAATTGTAAGTAAAATAATTAAACCAATTAAAAGCAGGCTAGAATAGAACGACAACTGCAAATATTAAATATGAACATTTATTAGCATAAATGAAAAAATATAAAATGATATTCTTATTATTTTCACTATTTCCACTTTTTTGATGTTCTTAACTATTCAATGCAATTAATAACTAGCGTTTGCGTGCTACTATTATTCCCTAGGTAAACTAATTTTTAATGTATTTTCAAAACGTTCTTCTTCCTGGACGATAAGAAAAAAAGCAGACATGTCAATTTTGATAGTAACAAACATAAGTTTTCGAGATAGAGATATCTAACTATCCATATTTATATTTATACTATAAGTATTTTTAACATAATAGCATGGTATTAAATTTTTTCGGATGTGTTGAAAAAGAAAAAGAAAAATAAGTCAACAAAAGACATACAAGCACGGGAACTGACTAGAGAACCACTTAATAATACAAGATTAGTGTGATTTTGACATAGGGCCAAAAACTTAACTTTATATGTGGAAGCAGATGTGTCCGTGTCCGTGTCCATACGTACTGTGTGGGTGCATGTGAGAGTGTTTTCTTTCCTTGCAATGTGATCGTAATCCAATCTGTAATCCAATTCAGGCCAATATAAGTGGTGTAAGGTCAATAAAGCAATATAAGTTGAGTTAGATCGAGCAGGAAATGGGATTGGAAATGAAAAAAATGGAAAGATGAATAACGTAGTGTATCGAATCGCGCAAAGATGGTCTCTGAAAATACCAATCACCAATTGACCAATAGAGTGGAAAAGGAAACAGAAGCAGAAAAAGAATCACAAAAGTATGGCAGAGATCAGAGGTATGCTTGAGAAAGCGAGGAGTCAATTGAGATCCATAATGTTACCTGTTGGTACACACGAGTATATGTGTACGTCTGTTCGTGTGTGTACACATATATATTATCCCTGCTAGTTGCTGCGTCCGTTTTACTGACGGAGCAACTCTCTTTTACTTCTCTCCGGATTGCAGAGACTGGCAGTGTCCTATACAAGTGTCCGAAACAATGGGACGACAGCGATACCGTCGTGGGAAAGTTTTTTTTACGAAATCAATTTTTAATATATTAAAGTTTTAGATTTCCGAAAAAACACCGAAGAGGAGAACAGGCAAATACATTTACATAACAAGTTTACCTTTACGGAAATTTTTACGGCAAAAACAAGCAAACAAGCAAGAAAAACAACTTGTTTTATTACTTTGCACATCCTGTTCTACGGATATGTGTTACCTGAATATGAAAATTGGGGATCGATCTTAAAAGCCTGGTCGGATTTGTCAGGGTGGTTGTCTGTTGGCTATGTATGTATGCTGGCACGATATATAACTTAACAATGTTGAAACTGATGATGTGCTTAAATAAGTTTTTTGTTATTTTCACTGCGCGAAAACACATGACACATGCCACTTTTTTCCGTTCCGCCGAAGACAACAGACAAGACAAAAAAGCTTAATATCTCTTTAGAAAAGTGTATTTTGGTTATTTGTTGACTTTTTCTGTTTTGCAAAGCCGGAGCGCTATCATTTTTGTTTTCTGAGTGTCGTCTTGTCAGGAGGGAGGAGCGGGGACACCGGAGGAGAAGGGAAGGTACAACGATCTGCGTACAGCAAATGATCCAGTCGCATCGGTTCAATGTTACACGTTGAGTGCGTACTTCGTTGTGGTTCTTTCTTGCGATTCAAACCATGTAATCTGCTAGTTCTACTATTTGCACATGTATACATTACAGTGCTGAGATTTGGCCTCGCTGGGTACATATTAGACTGCTCCGCTAGGGGAAAGGGCAATAAAACTTAAAAATCCTTAAATAACTTTATAATCATTACAGGAATCTATTTTTTGTGTCTGTGCACATGACGAGCGTGCCGGAGTGGAAAGCTGAGGGAAAGGGAGAGAGAGAGCAACTCTGTGAGCTTGCCTGTGGGATACCTTGCCATTCCGCCCCTAGATCAAGTCAGAGGTCTCTTATTCCTTCTCAGCAGTGTGTGCGTTGTTTTCGTGTTTCAGAAATAACAACCGTATCTTTGCAAAGGAACAACACACAATTAACGCAGACCTTTTCACATCAGGTTGTTTTTATATTTAGTGCTCTACCGAACCGTTTGCTGAACCGGTCAAATTAATGCGTAGTTGGACAGAAAAAAAAGTAAATAACATTGGTCTCAACGAACTGGCCACAAATCATAAAATAATGCATTGCAATGAAATGCATAAATAGTTAATTGATTTTTGTTTTTTGCTCTGCTACATTGTTATACAGACATACACGTATTTAAACCTATTTAATGACCTCGCTCTTCCCTTCACGTTTCTCGTGCCATTTTCTGGACCGTTCGAAATATAAATTTGGGTGAGATATGTGTGTCATGTCATCAACACTATCAGACACCGAGTCATTGCTGCTATGCGATGCTTCAAACACTTTTGTGCACGCTATGGTATACTCATTCTTTGCGCAGAAATCTAATACACTCACTATTTGTTGCTGCGAAAGATCCATCTTCTTCAGTTCTGAGGTTAATCTATCGGGATTCCAATCCCTGTATGGACATCCATGGTATTCACCCCTAGCCGGTCTGGGTTTAGACAGGATCGTTCGACAGTCCCATGGCTTGTAGTTGATTCGGTTACCTTCTAGACCATAATTATGTCTGAAATTATATCTGTACTCTTTATTGAACTTATCTATCGAAACACGTCCTGCAAACGCCTCTGTCCAAAATTGCATAGCTTCATCACATGATAATCCAATACCTTTCAGGAAAAAACTCAGTTGTTGACGACCATTGTACCTTAAATGGTGATGTTCTTTTAAACCGTACATCAAATTCTTCGCACATAGTGGGAAATGTCTTTGAATGTCGTCGGTATTAACACTTCTGTTGTTGATATCATTATTTTGATTTTCAGTCGATGTGTAATCATCTCCTTTGAAATCGGAAATAGTATAACCAGATGAAAGATGTTGTAAAATCGGAACTAATCGATCATCTTCATTCAACCTAGGTAGATATTGATACGTCCTAATTAAATCCTCCATCAAGTTTTTTGAAAATTCGCTGGTTAATAAATTTAATTGCTGGAACTGAGGAAGATAAGCGTATCCATCTTTCAAAAAAACTTGACGACTGCCCACAAGATCAATAACATTTTCAAATGGCAATTTGATGAACTTCTCTTGTTGAAGGTATTGTCTCTTTTGCTGATCATCAGTGATATTCAATTGGAATTGCAACGATGGTGCAATCGTGTTATAGAGTTCCTTTGAGAATTTCGCTTTCTCTTCATCAGAGATATATCGTAAAAGTGGAAGGTTTAAAGATTTCACAAATTTGCTCTTGTCAACAGTAGTTAACATTTCATACCTGATTTTAAATAATAGTACTTCTGATCTAACAAACTTGTCACGAAGTTCTTTGGAACGACAAAAACACAATCTTAATATGTAATGCGAATAGTAATCTTTTTTTCTGTCTTCAAAATTATCGGTATTGAATGGAAGCAACTTCTGGAATTGAGGCTTAATAATACTCTCAATTTCCTTCAAACTTTTATTTCTTGAGATACACGATTCGATCTCTAGTAAGATCTTTAACCTATCAATTGCCCACGTCTCAAACTGATGTAAAGTGATCTCACCTTGAGGTGGTAACTCGTAAAACGATACTTTACCCTCGTAAATCTCATCATACAGCTTCTTCTCTTCCTCTGTCGTAGATGCGGTAGAACTTAATATCACTTGGTTGGAAACATCACCACTGGAACTGTTGAAGTCAAAGTTACGCCTTGACGCTAGTTTTTTCTTCGACTGTCTGAACATTTGGTGCTCAACGAATAAATATGAAACTTGCTTACTGTTATGTCACAGCAATTTTGAAACCTCACCAGCACAACTGCAAATACAATACACTTATCTTCATACTAATTAATATAAAAGTTAAAGATACAATATCCAATATTTAAATGAAGTATGATACAATTTCATAACTTCGCGATTTTTGCGATGCATTATATATTAACGCGTCTGTATTGTAGCAACTGGGGTATAATGAATATATATTATTTGACGTTAGTAAGATCATATACATACATACATACATACATACATACATACATACATATATATATATTAGTGAATCTGCGTCTGTCGCGTATATAGGCAGATATGTATATAATAGGAGTAATTCCTTCATTGTACTGTGTATCAGAACATGCTGAGAGCAGGGTCCTCGATCATCTCGAACTAGAACCAGTATATTGTTCTTTTTTCGTGGTCTATCATTTTCTTGAAGTTCTATTACTATAGTAATATAATTAGCATCATCAAGGTACCTGCTTTAATAGTCACACGCTGTGAACTTCAAAATCTATTGATGTTCAAAATAAATATAGAAGCGACGAATTGATTATTATGGACAAGCAGGACTTTATCCTGTCACATTTTTTTAAAAAATGGTTTACAGGTAATGCATGTTGCTAAGATTACTACTTTGGTTTGTTGGATCATAATCTTGCAAATTGAAGTGATAGAGGCTAATTAAACTGTCAAACCATTTAATTATATCTGTCACTCCAGATTCTGTTTGGGATTGGCGAGGCAACTGTATTTTTATGTAGTCCCACCAATATCTTGATGGAATGATTTTATTTTTGAATAAAATCTTCGTTTTCCGTCTGAATGGGAAATGTAATATACCACTAAAAATGATTTTATCAAATGAGACGAGCTCTTCTAAGTGTATGGTGCATGAGGTACATTGGCAAGTTTCTGGAGTGCACTTACAATCTGCTAGACTGCAATCGTCAACTAGTGTATTTAATATTTGAGCTTCACCGACTTCACTTAATGGAATTCCACTTTGTTGGATGTATGCATTTAGTTCGGTTTCATTTCTATGAAGTAAACAGTTAGAGCATGGACAATTATCATCTGGACACGAACACGTAGAGCTTAAATAAAGACCCTTGTGAGTTAACAGTTCTACCATTAAGTTCGAATTATTCACGATATCATTCATCATAATGGTACTGTCTGGGTTATTGCTATCATAATCAATATACTTCAGCAGATCTGTATCAGGTTTTGAAGGATTTTCATAATTTCCAATGCATAGATTGCTGTATTTTGTAGATTCGCTATTAGAAACAATTCCATAGTGATCAACGTTACTTGTGTTAGTTTCATCGACACCAACAGGTTCAATTGCACCCGGTGTGCTATTTTCAACTGGTAAATTCTTGCTGTGTGTCGCCAAGTATTTATCGTCTATCTTATTTTTTGAATCATGATAAGCTTTCATGGCAGTTCCCTTTCCTTCACAACCGCATAATTTAATCGGATTATTTGGAGTCGAGTTCAATTTTCCATCTTCTTTTTCATCCTTAACGTACCTCTTGATGTATTCGTTCTCTAACATGTATTTAAAAGCTTTATCATCCTGTAAAGAGGATGAAGCCCGAACAAAACCATTCTCCTTGTCACTTAATTTAGGCCTCACATTCAAATTCACATTCGCATTGGCATCCGCATCGTTCTCGGAGCTATCATCAACAATGATATTAAGTTTCCCATTGATGAACACAGCATTCTGTTTCTTCTTAACATTCAGAAACAAAATCGGATTAGCGTCCATTCCAACACAAGAACGCTTCCCATCATAGCCAGTACTATTCCCTTGGTCCACATCTGTGTCATTTGCAAGAGTCACCTCCGAAGAGACCCCGTTCCCAGCAGAACCTACCTGAGTATCGACACTCCCATCAGGACTCGTAGACGACTCCAACAGATTCTCTGGATTCCTCTCTTTCGCAACCTTCACCTCCGAATCCTTATCGACCATGATGACCTTCCTAGTCTTACACGACGTGGGTCTTCCCCTAGTCCGCACCTTCACCAGCATCCTCCCCGTATGCTTACACGTCGAGGATCTATGTCCTCGAATACATGAGACACACGCATACTTGTCATTTTGATATATAATCATAGCCAACTAAAAGAATAGTCAGGATTTCAAGCACACAAAAAGCTATAGCACAACCTGGTACGGCACGTCACTCCCTTCCAAGCAATGCAACTCACCCACTCCAGCACAAAACACGACGAGATCTCGAGAACCAACAACCAGATCTCTCGTTCCACTTATACAGAATGTTACAAATCATAGGTCTTCAGCAACTCATCTTGAATGGAATCTTGGAGACTCTTAAGATCCCACAGAGTCACCCGGACAACGCCGTCGAATCGACACAGGACAATGTGTTCTAACACACATTTGAGAGGGAAGGGACCATTGAATAACGCAATTTGACCACGAACCATCGTCATTTGTAAGAGTAGCGAACCATTGGAACACTCACGATCGAAGGTCTGGGATGGTGCGTCCTTTGAAAACAACGTAACTCGTCATTTATATCTACTGGTACAGTCCGTTCTTATCGATAGAGAGGATACCAAGGAAAGAAAGTCGTGGGAAATATCTATATATTTATGATCATGTCTAAAACGGCTCAGAAACGGCTATTGAAAGAGTATCAACAATTGATCAGGGAATCGCCTCCAGGGATTGTCGCTGGTCCATCTGATGAGAACAATATGTTTGAATGGGATTGTTTGATCAGCGGGCCGCCAGAGACGCCATACGAGAATGGGGTCTTCAATGCTACGTTGTTGTTTCCAAAGGATTATCCATTATCGCCTCCAAAATTGACGTTCACTCCAAGTCTACTGCATCCTAATATTTATCCCAATGGTGAAGTATGCATATCTATCCTACATTCGCCTGGTGATGACCCAAACATGTACGAGCTGGCAGAAGAGAGATGGTCTCCAGTCCAGAGCGTGGAGAAGATTTTACTAAGTGTTATGAGTATGCTGAGCGAACCTAACATCGAGAGTGGTGCTAATATTGATGCATCCATTCTATATAGGGACAACAGACCAGAGTTTGAGAGACAAGTCAAACTCTCGATCTTGAAATCACTGGGCTTCTGAAAAATAACCGTCCCACATTCGCACGCACTACATGCACACACAGATATATACATATACACACACATATAGTCACATATATGCACGGCCTTCACCTATAATATACATATGATTTTAACTTAGTCTTGCCATCGAACTGGTCATCGTGGCCTTCAACTGGAAGTCTCTTGTGCCTTTACGTGTCGTTTGCAATGATGCGCGTTAAATATTTTTAATTTGCACTCTCGTTAAAAGGACTCCCAAAGATGGAATATATCAATGTCTTGATCAATTAAATTGAAGCCTTGTTAGATGCTGTATCAGTTCTACTAGTATCATTCTATTCAAACACACACACACATAAATACACATATATACACACACACATTTTATGCATATACACACACTTCGTTATGCGTTTTAATACAAATAAATTACTATTTGTTAACTGTATACTATCGTTGTATTCATCTTTGACATCGGCAGTCTATTTGGACTTGGATAATTATGAATCTCTACAGAATGCCACTGCCTTAGTTGCTTATGGTTTAATGGATTATTACACAGGGCTGCAATATGGTAAGACTATTGGTATGTTCTCGGATCCGTACTATTGGTGGGAAGCAGGTGGTGCCTGGGGTTGTATGCTGGATTACTGGTTTTTCATGGAAAATGATACCTATAACGATATCATCAAGCAAGCTCTACTGTACCAAGTCGGTACCGCTAATGACTACGTTCCTTTGAATCAAAGTACCACCGAAGGTAATGATGATCAAGCCTTTTGGGGGATCGCTGCAATGATGGCTGCTGAGAGAAATTTTACAAACCCAGCTGAAGATGAACCACAATGGTTATATTTAGCTCAAGCCGTCTTCAATACAATGGCTTTACGTTGGGACACTGATTCCTGTGGAGGTGGTTTGAGGTGGCAAATTTTCCAATGGAATTCCGGTTATGATTATAAGAATTCTGTCTCTAATGGTGCTCTGTTCCATATCGCAGCAAGATTAGCAAGATATACAGGAAATGACTCTTATGCTGAATGGGCAGAGAAGGTTTACGACTGGATGGTAGATGTTGATTTGATCACTCAAGATCAATACTATTTTGTCTACGATGGTGTTGATTCAAATGATAACTGTACAACAATCACAAAATATCAATGGACTTATAATCAAGGTTTGATTTTATCAGGTTGTGCGTATTTGTATAACTATACAGGAAGTGAACTATGGCATACAAGAACAAAGAACTTCTTAAGTTCATCATCGGTTTTCTTCAATGACACTATTTTATACGAAGCTGCTTGTCAAAATCAAGAAACTTGTAATACAGATCAACGTTCTTTCAAAGCATACTTCTCAAGATTCTTGGGTGTCACAGCTCAATTAGTGCCTGAGACTAGAGACAACATTATGAAGTGGATTGACGCTTCCGCTTATGGTGCTGCTGAATCATGTTCTGGTGGTACAGATGGTCACACATGTGGTATCAACTGGTTCTATGGTGGTTGGGATGGTAAGTACGGTCTAGGTGAACAAATGGCCGCTTTAGAAATTCTAGTAAACACAAGAGCTTTAGATAGACCAGCTCCATATACTAGTAGCAATGGTGGTTCATCCACAGGTGATGGTGCTGCTGGTACAGAGACAAGTGCTACAAACTTATCACCATTAAACATCACAGCTGGTTCAAGAGCAGGTGCAGGTATTATTACTGCTGTAATTGGTATCTCTATCGTTGCCTGTGCTTGTTGGTTGGTTATATAGAGAAAGAGAGCAAGATACAATATAGGGTTCTCCCATAAGATAATGGGGATAAAATCACCATTTGGATTCATATATAAACTTAAAACAACTTTAAAATTTCTAAACTAGCACAAGAGCAAATCAAAATTTACAATCATTTAATTATGCAAAATAATTCATTTTTACATATGTATTCTAGATACTAATAAAAAATTTACATTTTCAATCCATAAATGTTTTTTTAACATATTGCCTTCAAGTATTCCCCATTATTTACCTCCATATCCTTTTGGTACCATCTAAGTATTAGTTCATGTACAAATTTCAAATCTTGTTCACTAAAACAATCTAAATCCATTTTAAGCAAATCTGCTGGTGCTAAAACCACAGAATCAGTGTTACTAGAACCATTGGCAGATTCTATTAAAGTAGAAATATTATTTCTTAAAGTAACTGTCTTTAAATGAAAATATTTTAGTACGTTTAAAACAATCGCGAACTTGTCATCTTTTAAATTCACATATGAGTAGGATGAATATATACTAAAATCTGTCAAAACATTTTGACGATATGATGCTTTTATAAATCCTGCTGTGACCCATAAATATAACCCATCTACTATGTATTGATACCACGTGACAGGTTCAGTTAATTTGCTAAAGGATGCTTTTTGGTCATTTGTCAGTTTCTCATCAAATATACCGTTAAGTAAATTATCATATATTTCATATTCATGAGGTGTAGCTTTTACCTCTACACCTTTATTTGTAATAAATTTTGGTAGCAATTCACAAGTCTCGCTCATAAAATTTACCGGCAGCACCAGCATTTTATCATATAGTTCTGTTTTATACGACATAATTTCATCACTTGTACATGCGACATAATTCAATAAACCTCTTGTATCTTTTCTAAGCTTTTGTAAATAATCAATATCATTCACACCAATAGTAAACAAAGGTATAATGTTATTTTTTTGGCCTAAAGAATTATCAGCGAACAACTGAGAAATCAACGAAAGACTGTATGCCAAAGCATTGCATTTTTCAAAGTTACAGTCTATTGGTTTTATAATTAAAATTCTTTCATTTAATATGCTCGATTTCCAAAGAGGAAATATTAATGGACCTAATTTTTTCACCCAAAATGGGAAATGCTCTATCATATGCTTGCGTTTAACATTTTGTTTTTTTTTGTTAGACACACCTTCATCTATTTCCTGGCCAGAACACTCATTAAAAAAGTTTTCAAAAATACTGAAATCATCAAAATTGCCAACTTTAAACCATTCTGCTAGTAATATTTGTAATGAATCAAGGTAATCATTGCATCTAATATATCGATCTGCTTGCAAATTATTTAAAATATCTTTATTTTGTTCACTCTTCGGATGAATCGAAGTTCCTTTATTAAATTCCTCGGGGTCTATGATAATCCCTAAAGAGTACATCTTAACTTTACTTCTATCAATGTGTTCTGTATTCTTGGCAATATCTTGACCATTCTGTTTGTAATATGCAACACCATAACAAAAGGATTTATCAGAAATGAGCTGATCATCTGCTTTTGGGATTATAAAGTTAACGACGTCGCAAGCAACCTCATGTATTCCTGATGGTAATGACTTAAATTCAATACCACTTAAATTTATCGTTGAATTTTTACTCTGCATGGACCAAACAATAATGTTCCCTTGTTTCATATCGAATTGACTTAAAAATATACAACTTAAAGGAGTACGACCACTTGGCTTAGACTCACTTAAAAATTTAATCTTCTTAACCAAATCATTATAATCCATTCGTTCTTTTCGATCAGTAAAATTTGACATGCTGTAGACTTTATACTATAAGATGATATGTAACCTAAATGATCTAGCTTATATTTACCACTACAATAACCACAAAATTCCCTAAGTCCTTTATAATGCAATACTATATGCAGAAAAGCAACTCTAGTATATACTAATATCTGCAATTTGTTAAATTTTATCAATTCATCAATAATATTCTCCTTATATCAATTAATTTAGTATTTTTCACTTTATATTTATATACAAACAATTTTTTAAGGCTAAGCCCACAAGAGAGGCACTGCACATATTGAAATAAAATAAAATTAATTTGAAACATTATAAACAATATTAATAAGTGGACAGTTATTGCGACGATTGATTATAAGCAAACGGAAGGATCTGTCATCTACCTGTTGTTGATTTCAAAGAGGTTAGTATTTTATATTGCTGATCAGAGGAAGTCTATCCACTGTAATTGAAATTAGGAAGCAAAAAAATAACACACAGGGTTCATGAAAGGTGAGGACCGTGTCGTATACCAATCCATTGAAGGTTTGGTTGACAAAACACAAGAGTTTATAGATACGGAGCTGGCTAAAGCTATTTCTTTCTTTTCTTCGAAGTCTGAAGATAACAAAAAATGGTTGAATGAGATATCCTCAACATATAAATTGGAAAATGAGGGTACCATGAAAGACTTCGAGGAATTGAAAAAGGCACATATTAAAAAGGTTGATGAATTGGAACAGAAGGTTGTATATTTTGAGGATTTATATAAAGAAATCAATGAACTTGTAGAGGAGCTGGCTGTGAAAACTAAAATACAGAAAAAGAGACAATCTCGTTTGGCGGAAAGTTAATAAGATGAACCACCTTTTAACTTAACATTTGAATTAAAGATAAAAATCCTTCAGCACATGGAATAACTTTATTAACAAAATATTTACAATTTATTTACTTATTGACAGTGGATGTGTTTGAATTAGGCCACTTCATTAATGCTCTCCATATATTGGAATGATATTACTTTCCTATACAGAAACTCGAAAATATTTTTCCCAACACCTCCTCTACACCTATATTTTCTCCAGTCAGTTTTCCAATTCCTTCAACAGTATCTCTTAAGTTCTCTGACATCAATACAATATCATCTGAAGAATTTTCGAAGTTTTCAATACCGAAAATAATATCATTCTGTAGAATGTCTTTCACTCTTTGTGATACTATTATAGAATTTTCATCCTCTGACACACTACTCAAATGTAGAAAATCTTTAGTAAGGTCATTAACCAAAGATTTCATACCATTGTCTGTTAAACATGAAATGACATTGAGAGGATATGCTAAATTATATTCATCTCTTAATTGAGATTTAATGCAGTTGAGGCATTCATCGGATTCAATCAAATCACTTTTATTAATGATTATCCGAACGATTCTGTTCTCTAATTTTGGTGATTTGATTATTTCTAATAAATCAGGGCTGAGTAAAGGCTTATTCGTAGGGTCTATCATAATGAGACAGATATCACCATTTTCAACCTTTGATATAGCTTTTTGCATACCAAGTCTTTCAATTTGATCAGAAGTTTGGCTTCTGTTTCTGATACCAGCTGTATCAGATATTATAATTTTATAGCCATTAATATTTACTGGGGTTGTCACAACATCTCTTGTTGTTCCAGCTATATTACTTACAATTGATATATCGTCATATGCAATTTTATTTAATAGAGAAGACTTACCAGTATTTGTACTACCCAACAAAGAAACTTTTATACCGTCTTGTAATATGCTTGATTTTTCTACTTTTTGTATAAACTTATTTATCTCAGCCTTTAGTAGTTTGATATTACTTTGAATTTTAGATGTGATTAAATTTAGATTATCTAGTTCAATATCATCCCCAAAATCAATGATCGCAGATAATTGAGCTATATTATCTAGGACAACTGAACGCCAGTTCATGAATAGAATCTTGTTCTCACCCGTAAAACCTACCAGCGCACCTTTCCTTTGAGTCTCAGTCTCTGCATCAATTATGTCTCTAATACCTTCAATTTTGGTCAAATCATATTTTCCATTTTGGAACGCTCTCTGTGAAAACTCTCCTGCTAAAGCACTTCTAATTTCTATGCCCTTACTTTTATCATGCATTGATTGTATTGTTTTCAAGATTTCCTGTATAACAACTTTACCACCATGCACATGTAACTCCAATAAATCTTCTCCAGTAAATGATCTTGGGGATTGAAAAAATAATATCAACGATGAATCAAGTAATGTCCTGCTATTTTTATGCGGATTAGATTTATAAAGATTCCTTAATAAAGCTTCTCTTGGTTTAATCATGTCATTTCTTAAGGTTAGCTTGTGATAAATATGCTTACAATGATTACCTGTAATTCTGATGACGGCTATGGCAGATTTTGTATTTGGTGACGTAGAGAGCGCATACACAGTAGGTAAATATGATGTATTTGTTGTCAACTTATTAGAATAATATCGAATGCAAGGCAGTAAACTCAATTGACATCTTAATGCAACACTATTAGTCCTGATATATCCTAAACCATTGGTATTCATCATTGGGCAGCTTTTCACATTATAAAGTAGTAGAACAGCTTGTGTAGCATAAAAATCGACTATTTTCAATGAAAAAAGGTTTGTGAGCTTGGTATTAGAGAAAGTCATTACAAGATCATTATTGAATGAAAAGTTGTGTGAACATTTCAAATTTAGATATAAAGACTTACGAAATTTGAAAAAAATGGACAAGTCCGGAGTCGAACCGAAGACCTCTCCCATGCTAAGGGAGCGCGCTACCAACTACGCCACATGCCCGATATTCTTAGATTTTGTAATGATATTAGGTCGTATTATTCACTAATTGAGACAGTAGGATAGTGGGGGGTATGGGTGTTAGGATTAATCTTATCGATAAACCCTTACAAGAATTTGTTGGAAACGACACTGGAAGTATAGC